>NC_089872.1:12214097-12514097 GCF_036373705.1 Amia ocellicauda | reverse complement strand
ATGTTTTATTGTTTCGTTATAAAATACTTCAGGAACAGTTGCTCGCTTCTTCATGAAAGAGGCTCTTCTGAGCTTCTGAACCCCCATTCACGGTTAACCACTGCTTTCTTCATCATGCCTGTTTTGTTGTGTGCAGTACGAAGATTTGCCCCACTATGGGATGGACGGAGTGGGGATCCCCACCACCATGTATGGGGACCCTCACGCTGCCAGGTCCATGCAGGCGGTGCACCTGAACCACGGCCCCCAGCTGCACGCACACCAGTACCCGCACAGCGCGCACTCCAACCCCATGCCCCCCAGCATGGGCTCCTCCGTCAACGACGCTTTAAAAAGAGATAAAGATGCCATTTACGGGTACGTTTAGTTGACAGCCATCTTCATATTTTATTATCAAGACCATGAAGGCACTGCTGATTGTTTGCCGATAGTTCTGATGCATTGCTGGCGGTGTGTCGTGAAGCCGGGAGTGAGTTGAGCAAAACTTCCCCGCAGTCAGAAGTCTACAGAAATACTGTGCAGATGCAGTATTGTGCAGAGTGAGATAGATATATATATATATATATATATAGAGAGAGAGAGATTGCGCGAAGCATCGCTTATGCTTATACTTTTGAATGGTAACTTAGAAGTTTTTTTTTTTTTTTTTTTTTTTTGTTTTAAATGTAATTAATATCCTACAGTTAAATAACCCTAAGTTTGATATTGTATTCTTACAATTAGAAGTTGAACGTGTGCGGTTCAGTATTAAAACTGTTCCCGTTTTTTTTCCTAAAGGAAAGAAGTGGAAAAAAGTAAATAATCGTAGTTTGTGAAACATTTTTTTAAATACAATTTTAATAAATAATACATGACGTAAAGTAGTTCTACAGTATTGTTTGTAGCGAGTACTTGAAATACACATTTAAGTAACTTGCATATATATATATATATATATATATATATACAAACTTTTAAAGTATTTGTAACACTCGAATGATTATGTAAAAATATTTAAAAATGATCATTCAAATAATGTATAATTACTTTTATTTTATTTTTATTTGCACCAATTAGTACAGAGGTATAAACTAAGTTTCTTGGGAATAACTCTTACCTTCTTGTAAAAAAAAAAAAATCATTTTTCTTTTCACATTATTTAAATAAAACTAGCCTATATCACATGAAATACCCCCCGATTATAATGAAAACGCCTGAACACAAGGTAGTTTGTTGCAGCATGTTGGAGTGAGTTTCCATTTACTCAGGCGCTGTGCAGTTGACATCATGCATTTTTCACAACTACACAACATCGACGAAAACCATTTCTGCAGTCTGTACAAGTGAATCTAGCTTCGCAGTCCAAAACTATGTTAATGCACCATTGAGAAGTGTTGATGAAAAGTATATCTGAAACAGTGCCGTGCATGTTTTAGACATTTGAAGATTTCCAGAGAGAGAGAGAGAGAGAGAGAGAGAAGTTGATGCTCAATATGGCCTCTTGCAGTGTGAAGTAACACATTTGTTTTTGGATGATGCTACACTGTCAAGTTGTGCGGTTATATTAAAGGTGTTGTGTTTACTTGCAACTTTGTTTCCTGTAGTAAAATAAAAGCATGGAGAGGTATCAAAAGAACTGTAGGTTTCTTTTTTTTTCTTTCAAAGTCTTCCTCCGTAGTGGGCTTGACGGCTGTGTTTTCTTGCAGGCACCCGCTATTCCCACTCTTAGCTCTGATTTTTGAGAAATGTGAATTAGCCACTTGCACGCCAAGGGAACCAGGGGTGGCAGGAGGCGATGTCTGTTCGTCAGAGTCTTTCAATGAAGATATAGCAGTATTTGCAAAACAGGTTAGGACGTTTCCCATTTCTTTTTTTCTTTTTCTAAAATGTATGTTACCAACTTATAGTCATTTTACTGATTAATTATTATTATTATTATTAATGCACTCTTTTTCTTGATTTAGATTCGTGCAGAAAAACCTTTATTTTCATCAAATCCAGAGCTGGATAATTTGGTAAGAATGCAGTTGCGCCCATTGTGAATTAGGGATTGTTGTATTGTGTCGGGGCGGATAGGATATGCCTGTGCTCATACACTGAAATGCCCTAAAATGAATCCGATTCTGTGAATAATCATCGTCCATGTGTACATTAGAGCATATAGGAACTGTTTATGAATCTGCTTCAAGCAGGATTGTTTGATTTCATGATAGCCCTGCTTGTCACCCTAGATAACCATCTCCCGTGTCTCTATTGGAAAGCTGTCAGGACGCGCTGAATAGTTAGCGTTTTTTCAATGAAAAGTTATATGCAGATTAATTTATTTTATGTTGCAAGCAATATGTACACTTTTTAATCACTCAACTAGTGCTGATTTTAATAACTGACGAGTTATAAAATACACCCCCCCCTTTTTTTTGGTTAGTCTGTGTAATTAACCCTGATATATTTTTAATGCGGAACGAATGAAGTTTAAGAACAACAACACTAATACTAATAAATACTAAATTCTAAATATTGCTGTTTACTCAGGTATCACGGTTACAAATCAACATATCATATATGATATGATCATCTGATATGAGAATGCAGTAAAGGTTTAAGCATAAAACTTTATATGTCATTTTCTTTCCCCCGTGTTGAAGCTGATGCCTGTTGCCTTTCTTTGCAGATGATTCAAGCCATCCAAGTATTAAGGTTTCATCTACTGGAGTTAGAGAAGGTAATGTTCCCCACTCTTTACAGACTGATGGTGCAGTTCAGACCTATGGGGTACATTTGCATAAATGTCTTTTTTTCTGGTCTGTTGTAATTAGTGTCAAAACCAATCTTGGCGCCTATTTCTCTTCCCTGTTTAATTACAATGTAGCCTACTAAAAAAAAATCAGGATTAGAAACTCGTTATTAATAAACGCTGTTTTAATTCTGCAATATAATTTAAATATATAAATACCGGTAGTAGTAGTTTTAGCAGCAGAAGTAGGCTACCGGTAGTTTAATGTAGTTTGAGGTTAATTTATTGCCTTTTTTTAAAATAAACGCGTAAAACTTCGGTTATAAACAATTCGGTAGCTTTAGTATGGTGTTTTTAATTTTAATTAGATTTTGTTTCACCCAAATGTGTTTTTAATTGCATAGATATTGTGAAAACCAGTATTCCTTAGGTGTGTACAAATTATACACAACAGCGGGCTTACACAAACCCACATTCACATATGCATACATATTATAAATATATGTATGTCTATAACCTATATATACACACGCATATACACGTATAGGTCTATAGCTGGATACCATTACATATGTTTGTGCATGCATAAGTGTATGTTTGAATACATGCACGGTTCGATGTTTAATAGTATAATTGTTTTGATTTTTACACATTAACTACAGGGGTGCAGGTGGCAATATCCTATTCGTGTTAATGCCTTTGGACCTTTTGAATGGGGAGATTCCCTGGAAAGGGGGTCTGTAATGAAATAACGAGACGAAATTAAACAGTTTACCTTAAATGTCACTCATGCAGGTCATCTCTCTAATGGCCACAGCCCCGGGAGCAGATGAATTTAGCACGGGTGTTGAATATGTTGTAGCCTGTGAATCGTCTTGTCACTGTCAATTTTCTGCGATAACTCTATTTTGCCAGAAAAGAAAAGTTATTCCCAATTCTGGATGCGTCTGCGGGTCTCTGGGGGATAATTGCAAAGTGCTGCCACAATTTGGAAGTTTTCATATCAAAGGGAGCTCTGGTTGCACTTGTCAATTTATGTCCTTTGTGTTTTTTTATTTTATCTTTAGGTACACGAGCTGTGTGACAATTTCTGCCATCGGTATATTAGCTGCTTAAAAGGAAAGATGCCCATTGACTTGGTTATAGATGACAGAGAAGGCGGATCAAAATCGGACAGTGAGGAAATCACCAGATCGTCGGGGAATCTGGATCAGGTATGGGCTCTGGTCTCTTATTGAAATCTGTATGCACATCATCTGCTGGGTCACTACTCCTTCCTTTTATTATTTGCATATGATTAAGGCCCTTTTAAATGAATTTCCATCGAAATGAAAAATTCTGAATAATGTGGCTATTATTGCTTCATTAAGGACTGCTCCCGGATCCGACCTGCAGAGATTAGCTTGTAAAAGCATCGCCCGTAAACTTGACCTGGTTCTTGTCGATTTTAATTTTGTCTTTTTATTTTCCTTTTTTGGTTTTAGCATAATGGACATGTTAACTAAATGTATTTTTGGACTATGAAAATGGCCTCTATTAAGAAATCTCCGAGAGAAGGGAGTTTGCATCTTAGGTAGAGGCTAGTGCCCTGCATTTTCTCCTGCACGGTTCATTAGGTGTCTTGTCAGTATTTTTCCTTAGACATGAGCGCACATTGCTTATAATGCATATAAGCACATAGATATAATGCTGTAGTATCTTTTGATATTTCTTTACCCGGACCTTGGATTAACATTTGTTTTTTAAGTAAATGGGATACATTTTTTTGTTGTGTTTATTTATTCATGTTTTAAAAAAATCAGCTGTGTTTAGAGTGGATTGTAAGCTTCTTGCTTGTAGTAGGTTGGCAGTGGATAAGGAGATTTGCTGGATTGCATGGGGAGATGAGGCAGAAATCTCGTGTTTTTATGCTGCTTAAAATCTCTAATAGGCGTTCATTGATCTGATCAAAACATTGCTGTGGTATGTACATTTATTGTTCCCTCATTTCAAGGATTCATTCCCCAGCTTTGTTTATGATGGGGGGGGGGCGGTATTTAATTAAACATAAGCTTTAAAACAAAATGAAGATTAGTATACCTGCCTCAGATGTAATGAAGCGATCAGGCTAAATAATGTAAATGATGAAAATCCATGTGGCGGAGGGGCTGCGAGAGACAACTGGCTGTAGCTCCCCGTTGATGACGTCGCCCCCAGCTTTTGTTTGATTATTATTACGAGGTGAATAGATGGCGACTATTTTATGCCCATTCATTATTGAACTGCTTCTTTCAATGAAATACTTCTTCGGAATCACCTTTATTACAGTGTTATAAAACATAATAAGACTATCTGATAATATTGCATTGAGTCTAATTGAATCGAGTAGTTAAGATTGCATTTAATACAATTATATTGAATTGTTCCTAAGTTTGAGTGTTGCCCTGTGTCGGACAGCGAGAAAAGCAACTTCAGTTACCGGGGATAGAAATAGACATTGTGAAGACCCTGGGGTACTAAGGTATATAAAGCGATTTGAGCAAATTACATGGCGCTTGGGGGCACGAATGCAATCGGATCTTTAATTGACTTTAAGATGAAGATGCATGCCCTAATTTCCCCCCAATGACATATATATTCTTGAAAAGTTTACCAGACTTCATCCTAACACTGGGAACCGACTTCATTTGTCAAATTATCCCAAGTAACTTTGCTCTATTTCAAGTTTGATGGAGGTAGCGAGTATTCAAATTGAAATACAGCACTGAATGAAACAAACAAAACAACAACAAACAATAAAACACAACAGACATGACGAGTCGAGCAAATCACAAACTTATTCGTTTATTGGGTGACATTTGTGTATGTAGTCACCGACAAGAGCTGAGATAATTGATGGCATTGTGCTTTTCTTTCTTCATATCTCGTCCTCCACATTTGTGTGCGTTGGTGCAGGGTGACATCAGTAACGACTGTGTCGTGTGTGCGTTATCTTGATCCATATGTATTTTTAATATATGCCCTCGGGCATAAAGTTGAATTGGACTGGGAAAAAAAGTCCTTTGTGCAAATTCTCAACAATGTTAACAAGAAGGAGAAGGCAGGCTTATTTATTCATAAACCAATTTATTCAAGCACGGGGACTGCAGCATAAAAAAGCAGGCGAAGAAATACTGTGGATTGTAATGGATTTTCTCAACTCCAGCCCAGTAGCCGAGCGGCATCTCCGCCTGCGCAGACGGCGGCCGAAGAAAGTGTAGGCCGCTTTTCTCATTTTGAGTTTTTATAAATGTTTTAATAAAGTCTGCAACTGTGGGAGTCCCGGCTGGCGAAAGACACGGGGCTCCTCCCAATGAAAAGAGCAGAGCAGAGCTTAAAGGTGAAAAAGTCAGTCTCTCCACTCGCTTGTGAATGCGGCCCAGCCAGTTTGAAATCACGTTGTGCACTTCAGGCAGTGCTGATAAATGCAGAGCCCCTCAGGTGTTGTGTGAGCTGGAGTGACTGGCTGTCGGATTAACTCTTTCACTGTCGGCTGCTGTGGATCAGAGGAGGAAAATAATGTTGGTTAAGAGTGTAAACATCACAATTTAGCATAGCCCGTCCTTTTGGATGCAGCTAATGCAGACATACTATGTTTAGATTGAATTTGCAATGATCTCAACTGTGCTATGAGAAGGACAGATTCATGTATTATTAGTATTATCATTATTGTTGTTCTGATGATGATGATCTTTTCAAATGTAAAATATAAAGTAGATGTTTTTGTAGTTTGAAAGCCATAGTTAGAAAATGGATGTCCTATAAGTAAAGGTAACTTAAAGAAAGTGCTCCTACAAGGAAACAAACACCGTAATCTGCCTGATCTATATGTCCTGTTTTACGAAAGCAAATACATTTTCTGAGTCATTTCAATTAGTGTCTTTTGGGTTTGAGTTACTGTGAAGAAGTGTCATAAATTATTTCCAGTTCAGTATTGTTTCGTAACTCTAGTGAGTCACAAGATGTCCCGGGTCACAACATTTTTGTGCAGTAATTAATAGTGTATTTTGATGCTCTGAAGCCACTCTCCACACATGCAGATACTTTTGTGTTGTGTACTGCAACATTGATAATATAATCTTGCTTTGAACATCAGCAATATTTATAGCAATTTACTTGCAGTTTAATATTTTGTGTAGGCTGTTTTAAATTAACATAGTATTCTTCTTAGTGTGAGCCAGCAGAACATTACTATTATAATTATTTTGATAATTAGGTCTTATTCATAACAATTATTTCCTAAACTTTATTATTATTATTATTATTATTATTATACTGCTGAATTAAGGAGAATTCGGCACTGCTGTGAGGTTTCAACAAGTGGTACAAAGAGCTTAAGCACATGACTGCTGGCCTTTTCTGTTTATAATGAATGGGGCAGAACAAGTAGGGGTGAATTTGATCAGTCAAATCAAAAAAGAAAAAAGTAATTTCCTTAGTTTCTTAACCAGTATATAAAACATTGTCTAGGGGGCATTTGTGGATAAAATGGTTTGAAAACTATTTGAAAATCTTGTGAACATCTTGCTATGTAATACGAGTGTGTGATTAAAAGTATGCAAATATATATTTCCCAGCCCAGGCCTTGTAAAAATAATTTCTAATGTCTGTGTATAATTGGTTAAATTATAAATGCCTGTATTTAAATAATGAATATTGTAAATTCAATGGAAATAATATTCTCAACCTTTGAATTTATTTTTTATTTTTTATTTGTTAATGTGAAATAAATGTTTTACAGAGTAGGTTCAAGATTTTAAATAACTGTCAGTGATCTCTGCTGGGTGCATGATAATTAGCAGATGCTAACTTGCAGGCAATAAAGCACAAGAGTTGTAGAGTCATTTACTCCAAAAAAGTACAGTTTGCTGTATCCAGCTGATAAATCTGCTGTGCAGACGTGCTCCATTTGGCGCTTTGATTGGCTGCAGAGTGCATAACAATCCTGTGTTCCTAAACTTCCATTTGTGTTGTTCTTCTTGAAATAATATGAAGTTTATAATCCCTCCAGTTTCCTTACCAGATCAATAATTTTGTCTGTCTACAACTAAGCATCCGATACTGAATCAGACCTTTAAGACTTAAATGGTCCAAATATATCCATTCATTGCTCAAGTAGGTGTTCTGTGTTATTTGCGCTATGTTTCAAACTCTTCAAATAGTTTATCAATAATAAACGCACTGTACCTTAAATGTCAATTAAAGTAACAATGCGGCATTTCAAAGTAATTTCCAAACCCAATACCTCAGTAGACAGTGATGTTAACAATAAGGTAATTAACTAAAACATGTAATTATCTTTTAATGCATTTGCAGGTTACCTTACCAGATTTAAAACTATAAAAATGCTGCAGGGTTTCTTTCCATGTCCTTTCATTTCCTTCCCGTTCTTTTCTTTTCTATTCTTTTTTTTGTGTACACAAAAGACAGAGAAATCCAGTTGGATATGCTACTTTTGATATCAACAGTTATTAGGTTATTTCTGCCCAGCTGTTGTGAGTGGGGGTAAAATATGCTTTTCACAGATCCTTTGCTTCTTGTGCAATACAGACTATTATCACATCTTCTCAATTCAAAGGACCCAGTTTTCAGGCTGGGTGTTAGCAAGTGTGCTTAATGAACAGTCAGTGAGTGGGGCTGCGTATCAGGGTTTTGATCCTTATCTTATCTACTTGTAGAAAGCACAAATAAACAAGTGTTTACAATAGAATGTGAGGTAAGATTTATCATAGTATCCCTGGTTAAGTTAGTTGTAACTCCAGGTTTAAGCGTCTGTATTAGAGACTAGTATTTCAGTAGCCACACTGCATAATGAAACGATAAGCTGAGGAGAGTTCTTCATATTTCAAAACAACATCACTTAATAACGTTAGAATGTCACAGAGATACATACACATACACACATATGCATGCATTCATGCATACAGACACACACTTTTGTTTGTTTGTTTATTTATTTATTTATTTATTTATATCTCAGATATTTTTAAAAAGAGTATTGCATGACCGCCTGTTACATTTTTTATTATAAATGAATTGGCAACCCAACATTTCTTGCATGAGTGCCTGTATAATATGGGGATGGCTGTGAGAAAAAGGGAGCCCAGCATCTAAGACCCAACACAATGAAAATGCAATGAATTGGAATGCCTCACAGATCATAGCAGAATCAGAATTTCCAGCAAGGAAAATCTTTTCATGGTGAATTAAGTGGTGGAGGAAGAAAATGGTAATGAAAAAAAAAGGTAGGCACAGATCACAAACACTGCTCTCTCAGCTCCGCGCTGGAGATTTAAGAACCTTAGCTAAAGCTATGCAGAATAGAATGTGGAAAATTGAATTTACTAAACAATTAAGCATTGAATTAATCTACATCCTGCACTGTAGAAAAAAAAAGTGGGGGGAGGGGAAGGAGAAAAAGGCTGAATAAATCCAAGGGAGCTCATTAAGGGATAGTGAATATATCAAGTATGCTGTTGTGTGCAGCAGGACAGTTCCCCTTGCACCACCACACAATTCTTCAGTTCACAACACCCGAAGTGTTGCTGGAGTCTCCCAGCTAGCATAGTCATGACATATTTTATTCATTTATTTATGTATTAATTTTATTGCTGGTCCACTGGAATTTTAATTTCATTTTTGTATCATATTATCTTTGTGTTTTCTATTAATTACAAGTTAGATCACCAATCGACGGGAGTGGTGAGGGGCATTATAAATAGAGTGAGTGTACCCTGGAGATGTCACTACAAGGATCTGAAGCATCCCGGAGCTCCCATGGGTCCCTGCAACCTCCCACATGCCTTGCTGGTCTTTTGTTCAATTACAGTTAATGCAATAGTTTGCCATTTTCTCCTTCTAATTATATTTTCAAGTGGGATTTGTAGCACATAGAAAAACATCCTTTTACATGTTGAGGCACCAGGGCTTTGTGCCTGGCATTCACTGTCCCTAGGGTGCTGTACCATTCTTTTTCACAAAGCTCTGAATAAACAAGTCCCCCCTTTTTTAAAAAAGGTCTAGTTGTAGAAACTGGCAATTTCTGCTTTAACCGTTTGCATTCTGAGCATGTGTTCTAGATTACCTCTTACAACATTCTTTTGGTATGCTGCATAATGCACTATTTTTTTTTAAAGAGGCTTTTTAGCTAATGCATTTTCAGTGGCTGGCATGAAAATCTGAATATACTAAGAAGTGGTGGCCAAAGTATTTCTTCTTCTTCTTCTTCTTCTTCTTCTTCTTCTTCGTGAAGATATTTTTGAAAGGTTGCAGGCAATTCAGTATAAGTTACTCATATCCTACATGTTATAAAACATGTTATTTATTTTTATTTTGGGATTGTTACTGTATATATGTCTATTTATGTACATCTATATCTATCTATCTCTATCTCTCTCTCATATATATATATATATATATATAATTGTAAGTTAATTGATAGTCTGTGGGATAAATCTTTTATCTGCATACTATATTTATCGGAGGGAAGATGCCAAGACTGCCGATCCTATATTTTTATTTCCAGCTATTTTTCTGCTATATAAATGTTACTTTCCAACGCACCCAGTGATAAGAAGCAACATCTGTTTTCTGTTCAATAGTACAAGAAGGCGCTGCATGGGGCTGAGTGTGCGCAGGCCATGTGAGCCCATTGTTATCCCCGGTCCTCTTTATTCCAATGTCTGGTCCATTTGCCACATACCATCCGGCAAACAGCTGACACATTCTGGCCATTATGGACCTAAGCTTAATTGTGAATGAGGATTTTTTTTTTTTTTTTTTGTGAAAGCTCATTCTTATTTGCTTTCCATTATGATTAAGAGGCCTATATAAACTGCAGCCTAACGCCGCCTCCTCTCATCTCACATCACGCTCCCAGAGAGCAGCACCGTTGAGCTGCAAGGTTTCGTGATACTAAACACATAGTTAGAATCAAACAACTTCACTTTTTTATTGCACAAGTTAAATTTTTGCCTGCTGACAATGGCTTGCTTTTCTCTGGTAATAACGTGGCGTTTCTGTTTTCCCTCTGCCTCTCCCCCTCTCTCTCTCTCTCCCCCCTCCTCTCTCTCTCCCTCTGTTATAACGAAAGGATATTTTTTTTCGACCATTGCATTTTAAGTATGAGAAATAAGTAAGGAGCTATGAGACTTGGTTTCTGTTTAAAATGATTGAAATATATTTAATGGTTTATTGAAATAAGTACAAGTTTAAAACAAATCATTTCTTGTGGAGTTTTTTGGTGACGTAGTAAGTAATGATTTACTGTATGCATGCACTGTATGAATGTATTTATTGACGCATTTACTTAATAACATATTTACTAATTTACTTATTTTCTAATTTACTTACTAAACTTTTTGGAGCAGCACATTTTAATTTCTGATTCTTTCCAGTAAAGCCATGCTGGGCTGGGAATTGGGGGATTTTGAAGTAGGCTGCTTCTCGTACCTTGGATGCATATGCTCCCTCAAATGTTTTACAGGGAAGCTGAGGAGTGTTTCATTGCAAACGGTTGTGGTTGTTCTGTGGCACTGTGCCTTTTAAATTGCCAAGATAGTCCCTGTCTCCAGTCTGTTGTCTGATCGCTAATTTTGTCCCTGCAGACTTCATGGAACAGAGATCACGATGACACAGCATCAACACGCTCAGGTGGGACCCCCGGCCCCTCCAGTGGGGGACACACATCACACAGCGGGGACAACAGCAGTGAACAAGGTAAGAACACGAGAGGGTTTTTTTTGGACATTTGTTTATTAAATTGAAGAAAGTTACCTTGTATTTCTAAATTGGGGCCAATGGTTTCTACTCCCCAAACAAAGCAGAAACAGGATAGGCTATAGAGCTGTATAAATCAGTTGGGATACAATATCATTAAAAAGACCATTTCTCCCCTAAGAGTTTGGTTCCCTGTGACTATCTTCCTCAAAGGTTTCCTCAAACAACAAACTGTTTGACTTTCCCAAACTGAATACTTATTTGCAGTTTTATTCTTGTTCTTTAATTTATTATTACAGTGAATTAAGAAAAGGGATTCTCCATTAAAATATTCAGCTCTGTAGATCTGGATATTTCACAAACAAATATATAACATACGTGTGTCCCTGAGTGAAAAGATTGGCTAATCTCAGCCATTTGGTTAAAAAGGGTTTTGTCGGTTAGTTAGTAATTGGTCAGTGTCTGGTATCTTGATTTCTTGACTTGGATTCTTATTTTGGAGAAATTACACTCAGTATAAATCTGCACCAATGATTTTGTCTCCTCGTTCCTGTACTGCATGTACCATTTTAGAACATCTTGAATTTGCTTTATGGATATATTTAGAAAAAGGGGAGAAATATGTAAATAAAAGCATTATTTGTATCAGCTGTTAACAGCACTGATTTGGTCTGTATTTATCAATAGGCACAATGTTTTCTGTCTCTAGCGAGGAGTTCAAACAAACTGTAGGCAAAAAGCAACTTCATTTATTATTGAAGGGAATCTCAAGGCAGTTGTTTCAGGCCTCCACAGCCAGCAGGCAGAGCAGGATGAGGGGAAAAAGGACCACATTATGTTCCAGATGACTGAGCAACGATTTATATACCAGCTCTCCTTTTTACATGAAGAAGGAACGTAATAACAGCACAGAGCCAGGCATTTTGAAACAGTCAGATGCCTGATGACTAATGGGATAGGCGGGCAGGAGCTCTCTGATTGGATGTCTTAATGAGCACATTTTGTGCAGAGTTTGGGCTGCAGTTCCCTTTGACCTTTGCTCTTTATTGACCAAACTGACACTTCATTTTTCACATACTTCCAATTATAGCCTAGCTTTAATGTTGCCCCTGCCACCCCCCTATTTCTGATTGTGTTTGTTGTCTAAGACATGCTGTAAGTAGATAAAACATGAAAACATATAATAATGTTTGTGTGTATGTATATAAGTATACATATATAGGTAGTATATATAGTATACATATACATGTATATATATATATATATATATATATATATAGTATAAATAGTATACATACAGTATGTGTTGCTATTTGTGTATATTGCATATATACTGAATGGCTGAAAAACATTTTCTCTGTCCTACGGTTTAATTGATATAGGGTGTAATCAAGTAATTATTATGAAGTGATAATTTACAATTCTTTTTTTTATTTTTAGCTAATTCAGCGATCCATTCTTTGTTTTATTTTCATCCTTTAACATCTTACTGCACTTTCTGTCTCCCTTCACTAGAGAAAGATAGCTTTTCTGCTGACCTTTATCATTTCTCCTTGTCTTCCACTTGCTTTCACTCCTGATGCTATTGCGAGTTTCTCCAGTGTCTGCAGTCCGCCTGGCCATGCACACCTAATAAATATCATTGTCTCCTGGTTTGCAGCAAACAATTGGAGTCTGTAGAGAAATGTATAACGCACAAAGGGGTTGTAATGGCCACAGGAATGTCTTTTAAGCAGTGTATCTAAACAGTAGAAACCGGTAGAAAAGGATTAAGGTTAATATATATATATATATATATATATATATATATGTTATGTTCTGGCCCTGTGCAAGTCCCTAAAATAAAATACTTGCATTACTACAATGGAGAGATGTTTCGAGGATCTACTACATCAACGGAACGATTTATGTTTAATTAGTCCCAGTCTATTAACTGGTCTCCTTTGAATAGTTCATATATCCCTTCCCTTGTTTAACCAGTCTATTCTCAGGGGACTCCTTGTGGTATTATGTCTTGGATCGTACTTTTTGAGAGTAACGTGCTTAACAGGGCAAAAGAAAACAAATCATTATTATGACCACAGTTCTCGAGATCTTGACCATTGTGAACCATTCACTCTTAACTTTGCAGGCTGAGGAAGTGGAGATTAAAGGCTCCTTTTTGTGTAGTGCTGCTAGCTATGTACAGAATTATTTCCTGCCAGGAAAAAGCAGGTATCAAGAAAAATAGATAAATAAATAAAGGAATTCCAGAACTCTTGAGTTGCTGTTGGATCAAGAAACTGGAAAGAAAAAAAAGGAAAGGTGATGACTAAGGCAGATATGTATCACCAATTACTGTGACCACTTGTGAACTGCCTTCTCTATGCCAAGTACAACAGTGCCTGTGAGTTTTGTGTTATTGTCTGCATAAATTTACCTTTCTTTTCAAAGTCACAGACCAGGACCAGATATGCTTACAGTCTGAATTGTGAAAGAGGGGCAGAGTTTGTGCCAGCTTGTCATACTCCATAGTTCTTGCTGTGTATTAAAAAAGTGATAGTATTTGTTTATAATAATTTTTTTCCAGTAGAAATTCTACTTTTAAAATTGATCTTCATAGGAACTTATTCATTTGAAACAACAGTGTGACAAATGAAACTGGTGGTGTGTAGTAAAAAAAAAAAAAAATCTATAGTTTTTTTCTCTTCAATTTTGAAGATGCCTACCAAGGCTTTGCATAGGTGAAGACTAGTGGACAGTCAGGTGGGAGTATTGCTGTGTAAACTGTGTGCAGTACCTTTCATTTACAAGTAGTGTAGTTAGGCTCCTGTAATTCATGAACAAGGGAGGTGAAAATTAGCTGACCTGTGAGCAGCGGTTTGATCATGTTTTAACCGATTGATCAGTTTGAGTGCTGTTGTCATTAGTCAACATTGACTGATGGCAGTTTGTCACTGGCTGCGAAGGTCAGCCAGACAGTAGAAATGGCTGTGTGCCTTTGATTGACCTTTACCACTGCCATTATCACGTGATTGGCTCTGGTTCAACATGACCCTCAGTGGAGCTCAGACAGGACATCAGTCAGCATCAGGGCTACACATAAAATAAGAGACCAGCATCATTGAAGTGGTTGTACCAGTCCCTGGTTCCCTGTTTAGCTTAGTCGGAGTTTAATTGAAAATATTGCCCACCAGACTGGAAGAATTCATCCTTTCCTGACAGCTTTTAGATTATCATGTATCCCACTGATGTTTCCTGTTTTGTTTTAGTATTTTAAAATCGTGCAATTTTCTTCTCTTGAATAATTGTTTCAATCGTTTAAGGCATTTGAAAGGGGTTTGTTTATTTATGTATGTATGTATTTATTACCTGTATGATGTGTTTAAAACAGTAGCTCAGCACAGCTGCCCATTAATGTTGTACACTATAAATCAAGTCCTGTGATATACTTTTAGGAAGTGTACACTTGTCTGCTCTCTGCTTTGTGCTTACTTTCAATTAGGCGCTGGCACACAGGCAGTCCGCGCAGGATGACACTATCTGTGTTTTTGTTACTCATCTCCAGTTTGCATAGTAATTTGGTTAAATCAAAAGCATAATAGCTGATAAAAGGTATGCGGTTTTTGATATTGGCATCACTGCAACTGCGCCAGCTGGAGAGGAATTCCTGCTGTTTCTCAGTCTTTGAATAGAGAAGAAAGGCCAAGACATCATCCCAGAGTAATGGTATTAAAGCATTTGAAGAGAGTGCTTTAATATACTGTTTAGCAAAGGCAAACCTTGTTGCTTTGGGCACCTTGATGTGTGCAATGAAGGAAACACCAGCGAGAACTTTAAAGGTTAAAGGTACTAATTTCTTCAACAGCTGTTTGAGAATCTGAATAAGCGTGTGCAGGGACGGAAATGTGTCTATTCCCAGTATCTGTCATCTGTGGGTTCTGCTGGTGGGGAAAGTATTAAAACAGTTGGTGAGGATTGACAGGAGATTGCCTCTAAAAATGAATGCACTCATATCATAATTGTTACAACAGGGTTTCCTGATTACCTGGAAATTGCCTCTTTTCCTGTGATAGCCTCCAAATCACCTGTTTAACAGTCCCTATGTTTATTGCCCAATTGAATATCAGTAGCGATGCATCAAAAGATAAATGAAAATGCAAGTACTTGTTGACCTTGACTTTTTTGTTACTACAAGTTATTGCAGTTGATGGCTCTATTGCTTTATAGCTGATAAGCTTTTGTACATAAGCAGTGGTATAAAAGGGAAATTATGTTCGTTCCCATACCACAGGGGCAACTTGCCCCTGGGAACTGGACACTGTCCTGAGTCCATTGCCAAATTGGTCTGGGACTTCTTGATTTTGGTTGTGGGAAAAAAAAAAGAGAACATGGGCAAACACATCACCCCTCAATATATCAAACAGTGTTCTGCTTTCCCAGTCATTTCCTTCACTTCATTTTTATAGGCTTGATTGAGCACCTTGCCTCTCTACTGAGAACAGTCGTAAAACTTAAACGATAAACTGTCATTTTGTTTGCTCCCCTGTTTGCTTTTTGCTTATCTCTTGTTTGAGTGGCTTCTCTGATTTTGATAATTCAAATTAATGATGCATATTGGCTTCATGTAGCCTTTGTAGAAAGTTATATTGTGCACGAAATGTAGTTCTCATGTCCGTACTTGCTGGGGACGTTGGTGTTTTAACGTATAAAATGTGTGCGCCTAGCTTCTCTGAGCATGTGTAATTTGTGTAATACATTTTCCACAGCATTGTAATTTTATACAATTAAACTATAGCTTTTGACAACAATGTAACATTAAAACTACAAAAAGAAAACACACGCACATATTTAGGAATTAGTACTGTACCCAAATTCTTTCATCATTTGGATATAGTTTGAATGTTGCTCAGAGTGGTAAAAACGAATTGTTCTCTTCAACACTGACACATCTTGTGGAAAAATATTGCCAAGAATACTTTTTCAATTATGACTTTAAAATAACCTGAAACACATAAACACCTTAACAACAAGGGCCCTGTTTTTCCAGACTGAACTTAATGCATACATTAGAATATGTAATTAACAGCTGCTGTTTGCTTTATCAATTGACCAGTTTCTTGCAAAGAAAATTCTTGTGACAGTACTTTAGTACTGTAAAGGCAAGAATTAGTTTTTTATAATGTCATAGTTGTATTAAATAAAGTTGCAAACATATCTGAATGAAAGGACACTGACCAAAAGACATTCTCACTGTTCTTATTTAAGAAACACCATTCCAGAACAAACTGGTTAATAGATTATATGATGCTGTATGAAATATTATCCCTTGTTACTAGAATTAATGTATATTGTAGTTTGTTTGAAGTTAAAGATATTACCTATAAAGTTTATGCTAGCTGTGAAAAAGTATTGTCACCCATAATATTTTTAGCTTAATTGTGTTTTCTCTACTTTAATTATTACAAGAATGTCACCTATCAGAACTAATTAGTTTTACCAAAACCTCAGTAATGCATTTCATTCTTTACAATTGTCTTAGATTGAAAGGAAATACCAGCTACGAACACATTAAACACACCCTGACAGAGGCTAATCTAAGCACTAAAGGTTTATATATGTATTTTACAGAAAATCAGTATGACTCATCACTGGCATGTCACAATGTATTAAATCCTGTGATAAAGACCTGAATGAAATTTACTCAAAACCCCCGAAGAAACATAGGGGCTTGAGGAGACTCTATCAGATGCATGTTAGCCAACTTTTCAGGAAAAACCTGATAGCACCCAGAGAGATATGCTATCTGAGAGTTAGTAGCTGATAGCCAGGACAGGCGGGAAGGGGAGGGAAGGAGTGCTCAGCATCAGGGACACTGAGTGACAGTAAACAAACACAGCTTTAACCCTGCGCTCACGCTCTCTGCTTTTGTTTGTCCGCGTATCACAGACTCCTTCAGTTTATTTAAGCATCTGATAAAGAGATTAAGAAAGTCACCCTGGGCAAAGGAGTGTAGTCTTACAAAACTTCTTTGAGGATGAGACTTTATGTCAATACCACAGGCAATAGAGTGCACTGCTGTTGAAACAGTATTTTTTAAGCATACTTATATGTCAAAGAAAAGGTTCTCTGTGCTATTATTTTCTTTATTTTGGGACAAATTCCTGCATTAGTTTTAAAACACTCGCTTAATTGATTAGATTAAAAAATATAGGTACATTTTGGAATATGTAGCACCGTATTTGTGTATCATGAACTGGACAGTACAATGTATAATTCACAAAAGTTAGTCCTTTTACAGTTTCTGGGAACAGATGAATGCTAATGTGATTTTAATTGTTTCATATTAATATATATTTCAGAGTGTTTCTACCCTGACCGAGTTTGTTTCTTGTTGCAATCAATAACTTGAAATGTTTGAAAGAAGTGCGCTCGCCAGTCTCTGGGAGTTTGAGGACAGCAGGGTTTTTATTAGGAGTATCGCTCTAGTCTGAGTCAAGCTTAAAGCCACAAACAGCATTGTGCTAATTTTAGCTTCCAAAGAGGATGACGATAAATAGCCTGCTGCTGCCTCGCCATATGCTCTCCTGCCGATAATATTCAAAGTGCAGAGTATTTTCGTGGAGATTATTATTGTTTCAATGTGTGGAAATTCCCAAGACTTAGGTGGAGATCTGAACAATTAATTATTTTGAAATAAGGCAGTACACTTAGCGTTAAATCACTGAGTTGAGAAGATTTTTCTTTTTTTCCCTTTTTCTTCATGTAGGCTTTATTGACTTTCTTAGGAACCTCTTAAGTATGGGCATATAGTTAATCTCATTCATTTCTGTCCGTTTTTTTTAACATGTAAATCTGCAAAGCTGAATAAGAATGAAGCTCCCTCTCTTGAATTGAAATAATTCAATTTAGATACGTTAGAAGCTCTTTTCCAAAGACTATTATGCATGGAGCCTAACAAAGAGCTGAAGAATTTACCAGCCCTGTTTTAAAATGACATTCCAGAAAGCCTATTTCATGCAAGCAAACACAACTAAAGCTCCATATTTGGGGAATTTAGCTTCTTCTACAATTTCAACTAAAAGTGTTTGACCTTTTTATTTGTCACCAAGACCACTTCACAGGGAGGGGATTATTTGTTCCTGCAGCAGTGAGAGAGCTCTTCTGTGGCCAGTTGTCTTTGCAGAAGGAGGGACAAACCTTGGGTGGACGGGTGGAAGCTTTGCGTTAACAACTGGCGAAGAGCTTGACCTGTGTGTGACCCTGGCTAAACAAATCCCCCCAGCTGAAGCGGTTTCTTTTGACATGGATACCTGTTGAGGGCTTTTTGGGGGTTAAAAGAGTTAAAACAACTCCATATTTAGATTTACAAAACCATAACAAATTAAGCAATTGTGAGTGTGTGTGTATATATATATATATATATGTTTTTCCCATGCCAAAATCAAATGAATAATATATTATTTTTACACTCAATGAAACAAGTTGGCATCCATTAGTTAATGTTCTGAGTTTTAATCTATCTAAATGCATTTAAAAAGAATAATTTTAATACTAACAATGGGAGATGGCAGTGGTGGTAGATGTGTTTGAAGAATCATACACATTTTAAGTGGTAACCTGATCACTCCCTCTGTTAAGACGAAGAAGAAGAAGAGAAAAAAAAACATGGGCATGGTTCCACTGATGAAAAGGGTTGATAAGCCTGAAAATAAAAGAGCTGGTGACTAAAGTTGCCATATCTTCCCTGGAGCTGTCACAGCTCTTTGTTTTTGTAGGGTTTTCCACAGGAACAAATACAGTGGAGTAAATAGAAGAATAACAACACCGCTGGTCCATATCATCAGGGCACACATGGCTAGAAGTTGGTCTTGTCAGGAAACTGCGAAACGGGCCACTCTACCACTTCCATCACTTAAATGGCATCTTTATCTCTCCTCCTCATTGTTCACAGAGAACCACCACGAATCCCTCTTTCCATGTTACAGCTTCCTGTGGTCTACACTAAATAAACTGATATGACTTATTAAATACACATACTTTCATTTTAGTCTGTCAGGGAGAGCTGAAATCCTTAAATGGCTTTAATTTTAGAATACGTGAGAACAGGATGTTAAATCCCAGATATTCTATGACATTTATTCATATTTCTTTTTTTTCCTACCCTTCAGATTGCTGATGTACTAAACTTAAGTGATAATCTTGCTTGTATTGTGCTTTTACACGATTCCAAACCTAGTTATCATCTTTGACCCATTAGCTACTTTCTCAGTTCGCTGTAAACACACAATGTACTATAATATTCCTTAGGTGTCAACCTCAATTAAACAAAACCTCTGGAAATGAAGAGCGGTGTTATTGGCAGCTTAAATGCTCTTGTATAATCAACTGTACTTGAGCCGAACTGTACAGATATGCAGCTATAGGGAAAATCCTTGCATATTAAGCTTACTTATCTTTGCCTGTGTCATTTAGATAACTACCATGTGGAAAATTATCTGCCAGAAGCTAATAATAAAAGCTAGTTTGGTAAACTGGAGTGCTCTCCAAACACGGCTTGTACTATGTGTTTGCCGTTTTAATAATAATAATAATAATAATAATAATGATAATGATAATAATAATAATAATACAAAAATAAATAAACAGTTAAAAAATATCACCCCCACAATACGCCAAGTTAGACTCAGTTCTACTTTACTGTTTTTGTTATGAGGAGAAAGAAAACAAATAATACAAAACAAATCTACAGTGAGATTGTAATGCATTTTGTTTTCATTTTCAACACATGAGATGCATTTAATTTAATTTGAAATATTCAGATTTTTTTTTTTATGGTTTGTCTTTTTGGACTTTGTAATGCTTTTTGTTAATTTGTTAACCCTATATTTGTGTGGTGTGTATAAATGAAAACAATTGTATCTGTAACAAATTGAAAGTTTTAGACTTTCTAGAATTTAGCTAAACATAGAGACATTTGAATGATCAGTACATGGGATTTTATACTCCCCTACCATCTCATGTTTCTTAATTTCTCTGGGATTCTGGAATATCTCAATGCAGTGGCTACCTTCTTAATGAGCCTTTGGATTTAGTGTGGTTTGGTTAAATTACATTTCATAGAAGTTTTCAATGTTTGCTAGGGTTGCGCTTTCTTGAAAGTACGTTCTGGAACTTGCCTTTTGTAATCATTTCCAGAAGACCCATCCTCTTGCTTGTAGTTGCTTCTTCTCTAGACTTCTCTGAACCCAAGGCACTGTACACGTCCAACCTCCTTTGTATATGGCATGAATCAAATCTGGTTTTGTCCTCCTGGGTCAGTTTCATTTTGGGTAATGGCAACGCATGTTAAGTTGGAGCCTAGGCAGTGTGAACATGTCACTCCCTCTGTACCCGTGACGTCTCCAGCCCCCTTCAGAAGTGTGCTGTCATATGCCACGTCTAAATGGTTGTGGATTTGGCTCTTTGCTGCAATAACCTCAACTCAGATACGTTTCAAACGCCTTGCTGGATTGTCTATAATATATCAGGAGGGTGTCAGAAATATCTCACTCTGCTCTCCCCCTTTGCCCCACAGTTCTGTTCAAATCACTGGGCTTAAAGTGCATACGTTTGAACTGCAAGTGCCTCTCTTTTTCACGGCCTTGTATCTAAATAAAAAATAAATAAAAAAAAATCAATAGTGGCAGCATAAAAGTACTCAACATGAAAGGGTAAATTCAGGGCCTACACTTTCCATTGACCATTAGTCTCAGCGCTATGGCGGCTTATGAGAAGAATGAAAGGGGAAAAAGCTGTAGTTTAATATTGTGTTTTCCCCTTAGGCTTAAATGCATTTTTCAGTGTGTCAGAGGTGGCAGAAGTGACCCTTACACACATGCACAAAAAAGTGCTATGGAAATCTATAATGAATGTATGTAGTGTGTATGTATATATATATTTATCTTCTTTTTACAGCTATGTCAGTAATGTATAGTAATATGATTTTGTATGAAAAGTATTTTTGTAAAAACAAATATAAAAGCCCTACTATCCAGAGCAATAAAATAGGAGTGTAACAGATGATTCAGGCAACCTCTATCTGTCAATCAAAATTAATAGGACATTTATGTATGTATATATTTATTTAGTTTATTATTATTTAAAAGTGCTTGCAATAAACGGCAAAATAAACAGCAAACCTGGACATTGATTTAATTTGAGTTTAGAAATTCCTCTATAGTGTCCATTTTATTTATGCATTTCATAATGTAAATAAAGATTTTATTTGAATATGCGAATGGCAGAGTATCATTAAAAAAAATTATAATAAGGGCTTTGTTCTGGGCCGTGGTGTTTAACTTACACATAAATATTAGCAAAACATATAGAGTTTTCTTTGACAAGCCAAAATGGCAGGAAGAATGTCTAGACTTGCCATATTGTTTTGCTGACAGCGCATGTCATTAGTCTGAATGTGACTGACTGAGCAACAGAGGATGCCAAAACATGTCTTAAAAAACATGTTGGTATACAAAAATTTGTTTTCAAGAAATGGCAACCAAAATGCGTCCGGCCACGTAGGAATCCCGAATCTCCATGAGAGACTTTAAAAATGGAAGCACTTGTTGTTGGGAATTGTGCTGGAGAAATTCCTGCATGCTCTGAATTTTTGAGGGTGGGAGGGGCTTATGACCTGTGTGAAGGGAACCCCTACTGACACTGCCATTCTGACCCACTGAATGGCTTGAATACAATAAATGCTGCTTTATCTTTTTTTTTTCTTTCTTCTGTCTTTCTTCTGAAAGGAACAAGATAGCGGGGCCCTAAATGCCTGGGTTTGCTTAAATGGGCAACTCTGGGACATTTGAGCCGAGTGTGTTTGAAATCTAAGGACTTGACAGTCTGGGAGCTACCACAGGTCACCTGGCTCACTCCGTGGGGATAGACCTCAGGTCTCACATGAAATTGCCCATGGATGAAGTGTGGTATAAAATACCTTCTCCACTGGCTAGCCCCCACCATTAGACCATGGCCTATAAAATTTGGTAAAAACACTTCTTACAATGATTTGAAAGGATAAGCAGCTGTGTTTAAAGCTTTGACAGCTTGACTTATAGTTTGTGGCTTGAAAATTGAAATTCAGAGCCAGGCTTTTTGTGCCGCTTATTAGAGTTCCTTTGTCTGGTGCAGATAAACAAAATAAATAATAGAGATACATTTTAAAAAGACATTTGCAAAGAGATAGAAACCCCTTCATACTTTATGACACAGACTGTATTCACACTATACTTTATAATTTTATAAGAACACTTCAATGAATATTAGCGTTACATTAAAATTTAAACACTGTAACTGACAATCATACAAAAAAATTTCAGACATAGCTGATTTTTGCTTTATGTGTTTGAAAAACAAATAGTATAGGTTTATATAGTTTAGTGTATTTCACATATGCAATGCTTAATAAACGACTGATCTTGAGCTTCCCTTTTGAATTTGCACATGGCTGTGTGTGTGTGTGTGTGTGTGTGTGTGTGTGTATAATATATATATATATATATATATATATATATAGATATATACATATATATATATATATATATATATATATATAGATATATACATATATATATATATATATATATATATATATATATATAATTTCAATTATCCCTGATTGTCTTACAAGCAGTGTGTCTGCTTCCCTGACCTAACACGTCACTTTACTAATTTGGTAGGGAGCAGAAAAATAGCTGGCACCTTTCAATGTGATGTGCAAAAACAGAGAAACAGGTACTGCCAATTAAAGTGCCATTTTTCAAGCAATCAGATCACAACAGATTACCCTAAATTCCTTTGATAATGTCATGCAATGCCTTTAGAGAGAAGGCGAGCGGTGGCTTTCCTCCGCAGTCAGAGGAGATCTGAGAGGAGCTCAGCTGTCCTCGGTGACAAAGGGCTGGGGAGTGTTAACCTGATTTCTACATAGGGGTGTCGCGTCAGTGTGTGAGGGTAATAAAACATTCTTGTGTGTACTCTCTCCTTGGATAGCCGCAGGCCATCTCACAAAGCCCCTGGCCTCCCTAAGTCACTGGCCTGCTCTTTAATTGCCACACAGACTCCGTGACACATGGGCAGATAATATGACATTTTCAGTTCTTGTCACTAGCGAACACCACAACATCCCTTGTACTAGTTGCTAAGAAGCTGTCACAAACCATTAGCAGTTGGCCAAAGTTACCCTATGGCATTTCCTCATGGCATCAGCAAAACGAGCATAAATCACCCAGTGGAGCCTGCTGCTGTACTAATGAGGCTGTAAGCTTGTTTATGGACTAGCATCATTTTTATGATTATTTCCACCTTTTCAGCTTGCCTTCATAATTTGCCTTTATTTGGCGGCGGGAGAAGTCAGCTCCAGAAACACAGTCGCTGCTGACATTTTACAAATGTGGCTTATAGCTGCTGCCATATGCCCAGCCTGACGCTTTCCAAGTTAGCTCATTGATGTTAAAAAAGAAAGAAATTAGCCCCAGACCTCACAGAGGTGATCGGTATCAAATTGCAGTGAAAATGGAAATGCCAATAAAATTGACGGCTTGGACTTTTCCTCCAAGGTTTAAACCCGCCAGAGGTCAGCCTTAAGTAAAAATATTGGGAGAATGAGTTAAGCATTTTTTTTTTTATGTAATTAAAGAAGAGACACAACGAGAAGGCTTTGGAGTACAAACAAAATAGTTTCCTTCGGCATCGGCCGGCGTGTCTCCTAATATCCAGCATTTCCTTCTGTTTCTGCAGCTCGCGTGGGACAAGCCCCGGGTTTATTGTTTTAGGCTTTGCCGAACATGAACTGGTCTTTACACCGGATTGAAAGCATTTGCTTCCAATGAAAATCTTGTCTTAGATTACAAACCAGCAGTGTAATTTCCCTCCCAGATGGGAGCAGGGTAGCTCTATTTGCCTAAAAACAGTAGGAAGAACAAACTGTGCATTAAGCCAAGGCTGTTTTTGGCTGGAGCTAATGATGTAATAGAAACTTGTTATGGGGGGGGTGGGGGGGTAGGTCACTTCCACAGCAAGTGAGTAGGGAAGCTGGCTCTTGCTTAAAAGCTTTCTCTATTGTATCTACATAAGTCTTCACTTAAAAATCTCTGTTTCTAGGGCTGCTTCTCTCTTCCAGCAGGAGAAAACAGGAAGGGCTGTGCTGAGTGTTTTATATGGAATGTAGAAAGCCTTTCCTCTCCTAATGGTGTATATAATTCAGGTGCCCTAAAGGCATGCTTTCAGGAATTCTTTTGCCTGAGGTAATGGGAAGCAAAGGCTGTTTTAAGGCCTTGATTATTCTATTGATGCACAAAGCTGGAAAAAAGTCATCTCCACCGGATTACAGCAGATATTTCCATAAATTATCAATGAATTCTCTGCAGACAGGTGCCGGGTGTTGCCTGCTAAATGAAACTGGAGTAGTAGGGGAGCAGACAGGGTTAAAATATGGTTATCTGCCTTGGAGCGGTGAATAGCGGCGAGGTTTAGAAGTGCTTTATATTTAATCAATAAATAACTGTATCCAGTTCTTTGCCTGCTTAGTCCTTGTGTTGAAAACAGGGGAAAAAAGTGGGTTATCCCATTGAAATTTCCAATGCCGTCGACTCGTTTTCCTTGCTCATGTTTCTTTTATGAATTATTATTTTATATGGTAAATTGCTTCGTCTCCGTATGAAAAAAAAAAAAGCCCTTTCAATGCTTGGCTCTCAGAGAATTTCTCTGTCAAAGCTGTATGGGATGCTTATAATAATTGTGGTTATAAATAAAGGATGTACGTGCTCTGTATTCATTAAATGCAGAATAGGCCCTAAGTGCTGTCTCCAGTTCAAAAACACACTAAGCTTTCAACCCGTTTTTTACCAGTTTTGTTTAACTGCCCTTAATGAAACCTTATCGAGCACTGACAGGTTGCTATAAGTACCTATGCCGCTTTGTTATGAAAATGCTTGATTTCAAAGCTGCAGGTTGTGCTTCAACTCCCCCCCCCCTCCTCCTCTTTGTCATTCTGTATAGCTCCCCCACCTGAAGTGAATGCCTTGAGATGAGTTTAAATGAATATTTCCGTGGGATAATAACGACTAAACCTTGCTGTCATATTGTATTCTTCTGGCGTTTGAGCATTTTAATCAAAAAGTGTGAAATGTGACCTACGAGTCAGGGAGTAGGACCGCTCCCGAAAGTTGGCAAACAATGCCGTCTACTTCGAAGGGACACTCGTTACTCTTAAAAATCAACACCAACAAATTTGTTTGATGTTCAGAATGAAATCAGTGTATTCCATACTGTGGTTTTGGCTCAGATCCCCCCCCATCAGACCCATCCTCCCTCTGAAGGCTCTTTGATGTTTTGACAGGTGACGGTTTGGACAACAGTGTGGCATCACCCAGCACGGGAGACGACGACGACCCAGACAAGGAGAAAAAGCGCAATAAAAAACGAGGAATCTTTCCCAAAGTAGCAACAAATATCATGCGAGCGTGGTTATTCCAGCACCTGACAGTAAGTGATCCTCTATTCCCTCTCTCTTCATCCCCAGCAATGACACCTAGTAATTCCAGCGCAACATCTACAATCTCCCCATTCCTGCGGCTGCCCTGTGGTATTAATTAAAAGGCACTTCTAAGCATTATCAATCTGTTATCTAAAGTATGTCTTGCCAGACAGTGAGAGAATCATGTTCTGTTTCTGTTTCCTAGCAGAATAGGTTTGAAGCTTAACAGTTTGGCTTCTGGAGATAGAAGTTAAAGTTGAGCATCATTAATGAAGCTTTTCTCTCCTTCTCCTGACATTTGTTATTTTTTGACTTTGAGCTCAGTTTCAGGGCTTTATTAGTGTCCACCCTTTCGGTCTCAGTGGAATAAAAGCATGCAAATAGTATTTAAAAAATGGACTAAAAGATAAACATAGGCTTAATACATTATGGTCTTCTGTGCCAACTCAGTAATTGCATTGAGGATGTGGGCCAGTGACCTAGTTCTGCAAAAGTGTGGTTGTGCCACCTAGGACAGCATCATTTATTGAGATCCTGAAGTGTGTGTGGGCATGAAGGTTTAAGAGGAGTGTTTTTGTGTTTTCATTCTTAAGGCAAAGCATTACAACCAGGCCTCTGATAGGGAGCATGGCCAAGTGTTGTGGTTTAATGTTGTTCTGATTTCTTAGATTAAGTACACATCCTAATATTCAAACCCATGAATATGTATGTGTACCTTTTGTTAATTCATGTTTTTTATATGTGGAAAAATATATGCCGCTGTGCTGTGTGTGAAAAGGGGGTCATAGTAATTTTTTCCCCCCAAGGGTTCAATTTTTTTGCTAATTCAAAATTAGGATTGTGCAAACTTTACATTATGTAAGTAATAGTTTCCTTCACAGAAATAGAGGACTCCCTGGAACCTAATGGATAGCATATATATTACATTGTAAACCTTTCGGGGTGCCTTTATTTGTTTTTTTAGGATAAAGATCTTGTTTAATGTCACCCGAGAACATAAAGGGGCATTATTGGTGACTGTATAATCTACAGACTCGTAGTTGTCCAGACACTTTTTTTTTTTCTTTCAGCAAAAACTTAATCAAAGGAGCGTTTTTAAATTTTATTTCCATACATCTCTCAGTGTGTCGACGCGGTGCGAAGTGTGCACACCAGCACCTATCTCACACCTGCACTCGAGAATGGTCAGAGCCCCTTTGAAAGGGGTGTTTGAAATGGAGCTCACTTGCTAAACACACACTGCATATCTCAGGGTCTGCAGTGATGTTTGCAGGGGTGTTTGTTATTGCCTTCCCCTTGCCTAAATGTGATAAGTGATTCATGTATAAAGGCATTAATTATACAGTACTAAATTTCACAGTTGTTGATTAGTGTCTACTGTTGAGAAAAGAACTACAATTTTCCACGGCGTTCGCAGAGTACCTATTGAAGTACAGGACAGTGTGTCTCGTTGCACCAGTAGACATCAGGAGGGAAGCTGTGAATTCTGACAGGCCCACTATGCAAATGCTGTTGGCGGCCTTTTCTGTGAATTGTGAAGAAGGCAGCTCTATTGTCCAGACGCTGGGTCTAAATTCAGACCTTATGACAGAGGACTGCAGGACTGCCAGAAACAGTCATTCTGCTGGGAGGCCTGGGAGGTCAGATCTGTGCAGCCGTGCAGCTAGCTGAGCTGTGTGTAACCTGAAATTGTCTGCCTGCCAAATGGGTGACTGCAGAGAGGCAATCCTTCTATATTTGCGTCTGTGGGAAATGTGAATAAAAATTAAAATGCGTGCGACGGGGTTTGGTGAGAGTAGGAAAAGTGAGCACGTATTAAACTAATTACCTATTTTCAAATGTATGGGCTTTGCGAATGATATATCTACATTGTTTTTATTTTTAAGATTAAAAATCAGTCAGACTTGATGCCGTGATTTATTTTGCCTAATGAAATATTAAATAAGTAAAAGTGAAGATGAAATCTCAAGATTATGAAAGAATGTGAAACGATCATCAAATAAACTCTTCACTAATTTGAAGTAGTTTTGTTTTCTGTAATGTGACACCTTTCTCTGCCTGGTAAAAACAATCCTGTTGCTTCCTCAGTGAAATGAGTCTTTCACTTAAACTATCTTACAAGATATTGTGGAGACATGCCTGTTTCGATCTCAGAGTGTCCCAGTGGCAAAGCGATATTCAGAGCCTCCTCTCCATACGGCACAGACTTCCTTTGGGGAATGTAAACAGCCTGGTTGGATGTGCTCTTCCTGATACAGGAGAACGCACAGAGAAGGGTACACTATGGGAGAATGTAGGCCACAGACACCAAGGACGCTTAAAACTCGACATAATCAACACGAAATGTCAGCGCTTTAAGCAGTACCCTAACAACACAAACAACCGAGTCAACCATGCTTTTTTTTTTTTTCTTCTTCTTTCTTTCCTTTCTGATAGAAATGATTTAATCGCATAAATAACATTGAAGTGGGTGTACTGGAATACATCAAGCTCAACTAACCTGGTGGAATTAATTGTATAAATGCATTCATAAGGAAGCACTAATATAAACCACAACTGCAGTCCTTCTAATGCTCCAGATTTCAGTTGAAAAATTTATGCTTTTGTTTAGCAAAATTGTCCTCCCAAGGAAAAATTCACATTGCTCGACTTCCTCTCATAGTTTGTAAAGACTAGTCTGCCTTATAAAACGTTGCGTGTTTTATTATTATCATCATCACTATTACTGACTTACTGCGGCTGCTTGTCACAGTTGTCCTTAGCCCCAAGAAACAGAAGAAATGTGCAGCAGCTAGAGGAAGAGTCTGCATGAGAGCTGTTAAAAAGGTTATATAAAGTCCTGGAGCTTTTTACAACCAGGCTTCTGAGGAATTCAGCCCAGCAGAAAGTGTGAGTGTGCGAGGAGACGTTACCATGAAATGGAAAGTGGGTGGTTTTCTGTATTCTCTTGCTCAGTCAGTCATTTTCACATGGGGTGGGGAGAGAGGTGGGCTTTGTGCCGCCCACACGAAGGCCTGTGATGAGCCATTGTTTGGGAATCATTAGCGGATTAAGATCAAGCAGGCCTCGAATCAGGTCCCAAACCAGCCATTTCTGACACACCAGGGTATTTTGTTGTTGTGTTGTTGTTTTTCCCCTCTTCATTTGGTTCTATTAAAGTGAGATTCTATGGTTGGAGTTTAAAAAGTAATGAAAAACATCAACAACAATACTTATAATAAAATTGCATTCCATTTGTGGGAGGCAGTGTGAAGACTTAAGTGGAAGCACACACATTGTGATAAAGTTTCAGTTAAAAAAACAACAACCAAAAAAAAGCCACAGCCCAGCCATTGTAGTTATTTTTTCCCCACTTGTTTGTTCTGTTTATCTTAACAATAATGGTACAATTGTTCCAGGCATCCTGACGAGAAATGGGTATTCTGTTTTTCCTGTTTCTGTAGCATGTAATTGGAGGTTTTTCTTTCCTTTCATTCCTCCCCTTCGCAAATGGTATTTTCTTGTTTAATTTAACAAGAAATGAGTAGTAAATGAAAGCCATTGCCCGAATTCCCACTGTGACTGTGTTTTGCACTCGGCTCCCCAATGAAAAGGCAATTTGTGAAATTATGTGATAGAGTAATTAGATGAAACCCAGGCTTCAGATTGTTGCCATGCAGACGTTGTGAGGCCGTGCTGGAACAACAGATTATTACCCTGGCAAGCTGGCTCATTGCTTCTTCCTTTATTTGTAAACAGAATATTTAGCGTCTGAATGCGAAGGAGCCGCGATCACAGCTCGTAAAAGTAAACCACAGCAGAGCTTTTTGAATTTTTTACAGAGTGTTCATGTAAAAATTGAACTGGAAGGCATAATCCCTGTTAATGCAATTAGGAGCTAATTTACCACCCTTTGCACACAGATGTAACAATGCCCGGGTAGCTATTTTCCCTGGAAGCACATTAAACAAACCTCAGTGCAGCAGTTTTTGAACAGAAACAGGTGTTAAAACTTCCATAATTCATTTCTGCACTATAAACGTACCAATTTGAGGGAGAAATCACAAACATTCAAAATTGTCTCAGTAGAAGACATGGAAATAGGTATTTGCCCCCTTTGTGCACTGATGGATTTTTAATACTTACATAATTTAAGTCAAAACTAGGAGAAATCAATTGAGGTTGTAGGGCTCTGGTTGCGCCTCATAGATTTTGGGACAGAATGACAGATGTTCAGCATATGACCCTGCTGTGCATTAATGCTTGGAAAACTGTATGAATCCCCCCCCTTCTATTGTCTTTAGATTACATTTGAAATTAAGCAGAGCACATAGAACCGAATGTTTTTATTTAGTTTCATTAATATAGACCTGAAAAGTTGCCCATTCGTTTTAACTCAACATAATTGAATGTTAATCCCAAAGTCATTTCGTGTTTGTTACTTTAATTTTGATATAAACAAGAATTTTCAGTAAAAGTTGACTTTGACAGAAAAACGATATTTTTCCGCTTGGTCCTTTCAGTTAAATGCTGTTGATCACCCAATGAAAATCTGTTGACATTTCCTGAAAATCTGGAACATTTCTCGCGGGCTTGTTGTGAGTATATTTGGTTATTCACGACGGATGAAAAAACCGTCCTGAAAGCTGTCACGCCTGGACTTTGTAATGCGGTACTGAGTGATGACAGAACCTTGTCAGTTACTCCCGTCCGGTCGCATTGCTATGGTGACAATGCGCGGTGATGAAAGTTATCATTAAGGTTCGGACAGCATACTTGGCGGTTGGTGTTGCCGCGAGCCTGCTTGTTGCAGTGTATTAGAGTCGATAGCCTTTGGTGTTAGAACAGGACCAAATTCCTAATGACAAGGACACAAAAACTGCTGTGCGAGATGCGAAATTTCGGATATTTGGCGCCGTTGCTTCCAGCGCGACAGACACATACATCAGTGATCATTAGTTGTCTTTTAACAAAATGCAGAAGTGTGTCCCTCCCGGGTTTGGCGTCTGGGTTGTTAAATAATCTCGAACTGACATCAGACTTGGAAGTTTTTCCCAAGTTCCTCCGAGATGTTGTTGTCTTTGTCGCCTCAAACTTGGGCAACTTAGCCGCCACACTCACGCATTTCCTCCACCCTGGCTTGGACTGCTAGACTGAAAGGCCGCTTTCATGAATGGCACCGGCATGGTAGCAGTTAGTGGGAGTCTTTCGAAATGCCTCGTCAAAACGGCCTGGGCCATTACAGGTCAAAGGTCACCAGGGTTTCAGATGCCATTAGTCATTGGCTGTTTATTGCTGGAACCCCGGGATGTCAGCACACTGATCACCCATGGCAACCTGGGCGAGGTGCAGTGTCACAGGCTTGGCAGGGAGCCTACTTCTCATGCTTCCATTTCACATTCATAACATGGGCTGCTCAAATCCTCATGACACTCGAATTCCATAATGTGGAAAATATAAATCAAAATATTGAGGTGTACAGTGAGAGCTCAATTTAGCTTTGGCTCGCTGTATATATGTATTGTCTTTACATACAGTACATATGACAAGAAAAAGTCTATTCATATTAATATTTGTAAATTCAATTTAGCAGCCTAAGGCCTCTGATTATTTCTTAATGTTGTGTAAGTGGCAGTCAGAATTGGAGGCGCCACAAAATTAAAACATGAAGAGCTTTGCAGACAGCATACGCCAATGGATGGCCTGCTTTGGCCCAGCAGTGTGACTGGAGATTTTGTTCTTTAATTTTTTCTTTGCTTTTTTTGTATTTTATTGTTGTTGTTGAGGTTGTTGTTGTTGTTTACTTGTTTTACCTTGCACAAGTTTTAATGCCTTTTGTTTAGAAGTGATTGAGGAACATTTGGGACTAATGAGTTAATACTTATTAAAAGTCACTGGCAAAATGGCACAGCTGAGTCAATTCATCCACATTCGCTCCCCATTGAGTTGTGATGCATCCCGGTCCCACACCTTGGAGTGAAAACATCATCAATTACAAGACTGACAGGCCCCTGGGACTTAGTGGAAGGAGCTCTTTGGGGGTAGTCTTTGTGGACCAAAAAACCCACCGGTATTCAGCTGCATTCATCATTCTCAACCCTTGCACACTGACAGAGTAAATGGCAGGGCTTGCTATCAGAGAACGAATTTTAAAAAAAGGATTGGCACCAACCAGATTGATGTGGGAAACCAGGTCTGACACTGCTGTCATTCCAACAAGTTTGTTTGAAAGGGCATCTTGAGGGTGATTGATTGCTCTGGATACTTCCAACCTCAACAAACCTACTGTAGGCTGACACATTAAGAAAGTTTAAAACTAAATCTTATTGCTGGAAGGTGGAAAGAGTAGTTTCTCTCTCTCTCTCTCTCCCCCCCCTCTAAAGTCCCAGAAGGGCATTTAGATTTCAATTTGAGTAAACTTTGAACTCCCGAAGAGAGCAAATGCAGAACAGAGTTGGGACATTATTTCTGTTCAGCGTATGCCTTTGTGTGCCAGCCAGCTTTTGTAAGAGTGAGAATTTTACAAAGCACAAGGTTGGTCAACGTTCTCTCTGATTTGCCGTCTGATTCCCCTCAGTAGATGCTCAGCAGTGGCAGGACTGGAGAAATGGGACTGTCCATGCCTCTTTGCTTTATCTGAGCCTCGGGGTTCCAGTAATGTAGTTTAATAGCGTTGTTCAAATAAACAGGGATTCTGTGAAAGCCTTTATCTCAGTGCTGGTGCTAGTTATCACTCTGTTGTGCCTTTTTCATTAACAGCTGCATGTGAAGAGTTAGCAGGAGTTAGTGGCAGCTGATAACCTTTGTATGTTAGTTCAGTTAAACGTTATTGGACTGACAGCAGTAGACAAACATTGCCAGGCCTAGTAGGTGTGAAACAGCAGTAGGCCTTTATTATGTGGGAATAGTAATTTGTAAATTCCAATAACCCCCCCTCTCAAAATTACAACTGTGTTTAGGTGTGGCAGCCCCCCCCCCCCCATTTATTTCGTAGGAAAAGAAAATCCTACAGTATCGTTGAAAAGCTGGCAGCAATACTCAGCAGTTTCTGGAAACTTATTAAAAGAAAACGTGCCTCTGCTGGAAGGGTCCCACAGGGCAGTGTCATTACAGCGTCACCATGCCAGCTCTCAGCAATTTGGCCGTTACGGGCATTTCTGCCCTTGTCTTTCGCATTATGGCTTTGCCACGCGTTCTGTTCCAAAATGCATAAAGGCGAGTGTTATTTCTAGGACAGATAATTGAACATTAATACTCGTTGACATTGTTGTTTGGATGTGTCAACCTGACAGGGCCGATGTGCTTACATCTGCTGATAGGCTGCGGACGAGGGCTGTGTTTGTCAGCTCAGACCCCGGGCCTCACTGCAGCAGATTCTTGGATGATGCAGCCATTAATCATGAGCTGCCATCTTGGGCTGACACATCTTCTAAAAATGTCCTGTTAGCATGTTCTTGTGGGCTGCTCTGCAAACATCAGACATGGCTACAAAGCAATCTGTTACTTAAGGCTCTACCTGTTTCTTGGATTGTACTAAAGATCTCTTGCTCTCTCTCCTCCTGACTTTTCTAAATTAATACAATATATAAAGGGTGGTAGATAGATAAATAGATACATGTTATACTTGTGAATGTGTTTTTGTTTCTGTGTGCATTTGTATATGTACTTATGTGATATATATATATATATATATATATATTTAAAACTATTTTGGTATTTATATAATTCACTCTTCTGCAATGTTGTGTCTTTGATGTCTGCATTGTTTTATGTGTTACTATTTATCCTACCATGGAAAATGTAGTTCAGGTTCTTGTGCTCAGCAGCTCAGTGCATTTTGTTCCACCAGTTCTACTCACTCAGCAGGTTTCTCCACCGTTGGAGTTCACTCTTCTTGGGGGTTGGTTGTGGATATTAAGGCATCAGCTAGCTAATTAACATGTGCGTGTTAGAATAGCCCAGTTTTCAGTTAACTTCCATCTACTTACAATGACAATCATGCATGCACAGTCAAATTATATTTGTTTCTCAGGTACACTATAATGGTACATTATAATGCCATTTGTGCTCCTGGATAGCGAATTTTTTTTGCGTGTTTGTTTTTAATTTAATCCAACACCAATCTATTAAAATGTAATCTGTGATGTATTTCAAATACTGAACTATTCTTTTGTTCAGAGTAAATATGAAGTACGCATTTAACTTCCCCCCAAGTATCACTTTGCAGTACAGTCAGCAAGTGTGTTACCAGGCTTTTTTTAAAGATAAGCTTATAAGCTGGATAAGCAGAAATAACACTTTGAATGTATACAGACAGTTGTTAACACAACTATCTTCGACAAAGATAAATTAAATGATTTTATGCCATCATCTGTAAATCTGTAAATTGTTTAATGGATCTAGTATCACAGCCGTGTTGAATCCTAGACCCTTTTAAAATGCCTTTATCTTTGCTGCCATTGATTGCTCCCCAGCAAAACAATAGAAACCAGCACTGGGGAATATTAACTCTCAACATCGTTCTTATTCTGCTAAATAGCAGCTAAAGTAAGCAAGTATTGAATTATTAAATATGTATTCCACATTCTCTTAAAATAATGGACCCTGGCATATTTACCTCAACATGGTTGTTGAAGAACTAGTGCAGGAAGAACAGTATCATGTGCGTGCTAGAAAGCCCTTTGATGTTTTCATTATTTTAATCACTTCAGTATCTTTCTCTGGTAAGTATGTTGCAGTTGTCCGTCTCAAAATGAACATGCATTGTTTCGTGAAATTGTAAACTGATGAATATTAACTGAAAGTAAATATTTATCTTGGGTAATGTCTTCTAGAGGTGAGTTGCCAAAGGCATCCAGTGTGGCTCTAAACAAACAGCTCTCTCAAGAATGGTGCGAGTTGTTTTTGTTCCTTCCTTCCTTCTTTTTGTATTCAGAATGGGCTTAATATTTGAATAGCTGCAGTGGAGAAAACAACAGTGTTAAGGAGCTGCTTGTGTGTTTGTTACACCAGATTAAATCAATGATTTGTAAAGCGTTGAGCTGATGGAGAAAAGTACTCTAAAAATGAGCTTTACTGTTGGAGTTGAAAACCTTTGGTGGAGAGGAAAGGATTCTTCATTCAGCTGTTAAGCGCTCCTCCTTCCTCTGGTTCTTTCATCCAAAGCATTGAACGGGCATAAGGGAGCAATTGCAAAATACCTTTACCTACTTTTAACTCTTTTCCATCCCCTGACAAAGTTTATTTTCCCTGCGGGCCCTTAAAATGAGCATTAATTAAAATAGTGAGGGCAAAAGGGTAATTATGATAATAACATAATAATATCGGTGGGTTATTAGAATTTTCTGTGGTCCTGAAATTGCTTCCTTTGAGTATCGCATTTCAGTGGCATTAAGTAAAGTATAATTTCCTTGAAAGTAAAGTAAATGGAATAGATTCCCCAGCAAGGTGTAATATTGTAACCTAATTCCCTTATCATCGCATGCATGTTGTGTTTGGGGTTTTAGGTTCATATGTTACAGATTTAAGTTTGGGGGTGTAGTCAAGCATGACCGCCTAAACGTCAGTCAATGGTTGTGTCATGGTGGAGGATTTGCTGTTTAAAGATTAAACTTTTGAGATGCACTCTGGGACGACACAAAACAAAGACTGTTAAGACTCGCTTACTTTTTACCGTGACTCAATACAGGCCCGACCAGTATGTATTTGCATAGTTTGCCGTTCGTTTGTTTGGCAAGGGCAGGGATCCTGTAATAGGAAAGCCCGGGATTTCTGCAAGCTACTGCTGCTACCTGCTTGCTGTGCTCAAATCCATGTCCCTGTAGATATTAATGTCCCCTGCAGACTGCTGGCAGCCTGCTTCCAGCTGTGGCAGGCATGGCGCACTGAATTGCTTTTGAATGTTCTTTACTCAAATAGGCAGTAATTACAAGCTTAAAGAGGTTTAGTGGTCCAGTAAACTACATAATCACCCCTGAATTAGCCCAGACTCATCAGTTGCAGTCCAGCAGGCTCAAGTCACTGTTTGCATGCAGTCCTTATTACATAGCAACCTAAGCAGCAGGTGTGGAACAGCAAGCATCCCCCTTAAATACCGCTTTCTGCTGGGGACAATGATCTCTAATGAGATACGGCTATACTCCTGTAGCTGTTCGACTGGGAAAATTAACACTCGTAAGGATGAACATCAGCTCCCAAAGATGCTGGTCTTTATGAGGGGTATGAGAGCCCAGGGTTGTCCTCCACTGTCTCATGGACGTTGCCCCGTTTCTGGCGGTTCTGTTGCTCCCCGGCCACCACCTCGTCACAATGCGCGCTCTCGTATGATTCGGCGTCAGCAGACAACACTTGTGGAGAGCAGGTACGAGCCGAACGCTTCCCTCCCAAGGCCAAACATGGATGGAAGTGCCTTATCAGATCCGGTTAGTTCCCCCCAAAGTTTTATTTTTAGTGAGACGTCTTGTTATCTGGGAAGGCCAGGCTTGGCGATTGTTTACCCTACACCTCCTGTGTGCGGTATAGTGGTCAATGCTATCGGCAGATAGGGGAGAAAAAAACGGGATGTCGGTCTGTTGGGTAAATGGTTGTGTTTAATTTATGTTGAATTCCATGTCATGTGAAGCGCCGTGGCCTTTCAGTTAACTGCTCTGAGGTTTACTCGAGCACAGTTATTCACTTCTTCAGCACTGTATTTTCCCTCCCTTCTCTGCACTCATTTTCTTTCACTTTCTGCAGATTTCACTGCAGATTTCACTTCAATGTATATTCACGACTGTATGACCCTTGACTGCTCATTATAATAGTAAATTATATTCTGTTGTTCTTCTGCCCTAATAATCTGAAGAGTATTTATTTTGATGCATTCACAGATCTTGCCAGCTGTATAATATTCCCCACTCTTATATTTTAATTACATGATTATGTTTAACACTGTTTCCAAGCCAACGTGATATATACAGTACCCATAGGCGCAGTCTCTAAGTTGGTCAGTAAACCAACAAAATATGTGTTTAAATTAGGACTAATTAGTATATTAGATAGAAGATTGTAGATCTCTTTTTAAATGTATTTATTTCCGCAAGTACTACTGCAACTGAACGATAAACACTTGTGACAGTGAAGGTATAAAATAAGCTCTGGTGTGAAATGACTTTAACGTTAAAATGAATCATGCACATTATGGATGTTGTTGCTGCAGTACCCCACTTACCTTACATTATTATCTGCACATGAATGACTTCAGTAGCAGGGAAATTGCAAACAATTAGAAAACTAGCAGCCATGTTTTGAATGCTGCATCAAGTTCCTTCCTTTTTAAGTTACCAAAACGAGCCTCTTTCATTCCCAACATCATCCTTTTTCATTCCTTACATCATCGTTCAAATGAAGGATAGTGCTGTGAGGCTATGCCTACGCACCAAAGAATTTGATTTCTACTTTCTTCACAATGCACATTCATAAGAGGGTATTCTTCTTTTCTTAGTTGCTTTTGGTGGTGTTATCTCTATAGGATAGACCATGTTTCCGTCTTGCAATGTTGGAATCTGATGTTGTAACAATGCTCTTATGGTACTGTGTTACTATTATCAATGTGTCCAAGAGAACGGGTGCTTTCATGGTGGAATGCCATTTTCTTATCTAAATATTTAAGGCAGCCTCCCTCGGCTTGCTTAAAATGAGTATTCCTTTTAGCATGCTACAAAGAAGACAGTTTCAAGTCAAGCACAGAAGGCCCTGTTCTCGGATGCTGGTAAATAGAGAGTTAATGTAAGCAGAGAACGAGTAGGAGGGACAGTAAACTTCAATTCTAATCCTGTTTATTTAGGAGCCATACCAAAAAAGATTGATTTTACTTGGTGGGGGTGGGGTGGGGGGATTCATGATACTAGATGCCAGCCAAAAAGTTACTGGATCAAGCCAAAAGCATTCCTTGGGGGGCACTGGGTTTCCATGTGGATTAAGGGAAAGAAAGGCTGAGGTGAAAACAAGCATGAGACCTAACTGAAACTGAAAAGCTAAACTGTCAATATGGAAGCATTACTGTAGTTTGAAAACATTTGACAAGGCTTGGGTGAAGAGACCTTCTCTTTGAAAGAGGGGGAGAGACCTTTGAAACAGAAGAGGTGGGGTGTAAAACTAGTTCCTTTTACTTTTATAAAACCTAAAAAAAATAGGCCCCTGACAATCCTATATTGTCTGTCTTTAACTTTAGCTCATACTTTTGTGTTTTTGTCAGAACTGAAGTCAAATGTTTGATGTCAGCAGCCATGTCCCAATGCCTAGAATTGTCAATATCAATTGCTAATATGAGGATACTCATTATCTGTACTAGAATGAAGAAGCCTTCTTTTATTAAGTTTTTATTTTTTTTAACTGGAAAATCAAATATGTAGTCTAATCTTTATACGCTCTCTGTAGTCGCCACTGAAAAATAAAGTAAGCACTGTTTTCACCACACACCCGTGTTATTAAATTAATCTGGCATGGAAAGTGTCTTTAATCTGCATCACTCATGGTAAAATAAAAAGAGACCGTTCCTTAAATAGAAAAATTATAATAACTCTTTTGATAATGGGGGAGGGGGACAGAATGAAGGGTGGGTTGCAATTAAGTAGTTAAATAGAACGAAAATAAATGTTCGAGTCAGTTTTAGGGAGGATTTTTTCATTTCATACCAGAGTTTACCTCAAGGTCAGCTTATATTAATGCATTCAACTAAGCTGCGGAGGAGGAGAGATGGAGGAAAAGGGATAAAAGAACTTCCGAAATTGTTCTCCCAACACATTGAGCCAAGTAGCAGAGCGCTGCCTTGATAAGGGACAAGTTGGATATTTTCCAAGGGTCCTCCTGCTGTATCACTCTGTGCTGCCCTGTTCCAAAACCTATCCAAAAATAACTTGATTATGAACTTTCTTCTTCTTCTTGTTCTTCTTCTTCATCATGTGATGTATTTCTGTTGCCCTGAAGGACCTTGCTGGAATGAGGCTTTTACCCCTGTTGGTTTCCTAAACGTTCTTCAGTGTTTTTACCAGCCAGTGTCGCATTAAATTTGAAGTGTGGGAGTCCTGAGAGAGCGCAGGGACTATATAGCTGGCCATTATCTCCATGACAGTCTGCGAGCAGGATTATTTTGAAATTCTGTGCAACCCTTACCATGCGCTGTCAGAGCGGCTAAGACAGTCGGGGAGGGAATGTTATTGATACTTGGTTACACAGGAAGATAAGATAGAAAAAGTGTATCACTGTCCTGGCATCCATGACTGCAGACACTGGTGGAAATTCTGATGAAAGAAGTACATTTGGACAAGGAGTATCATTAAGATAGGAGTCTGGAAAGTTTCCATTTTTCCTTTAGATGTTTTTTTGTGTTTGTTTTCTTGTTCTTTTTTTTTGCCTTTTCTGCAAAGCATCACTTAAGCCAAAGAAAAACACTTAAACTTCAAATTATTGCCAAGACAGAAATTATTCTTAGGCAACAGCATCAACAACAACAACTTTGTTTTTTAATTAAACTAAAGAACAAAGTGTCTTAGACAACATGATCCTTGTCCTATTGGGATGTCACTGATTGTGGACCTATATCATTTGATAATTGAATATATACTACTTACTGCTCAAAAACTATTAGGAAGCAAAGGTGATGGTATGTGGAATTTATATACAAACCTGTTGTACGGCTGCCTGTCACATAAATCACAAATCTTGAAAATCTAAAATCAAGCACAAGGTTTCAGTTTCTGTGAACCCTAGAGTCATATATCCTTTCAAATTTGCCTGGAAAGTGTTGGGATATTTTAGCCTTTCCAAAAAGCGAGTGGGACTTTTATTTAGGCCAAACTATTTTGCCTTAGTTGCTTGACTTTCCACCTTTTCCCACAGTATTTAGCGTTCTTTTCTCCCTGAATGCACGTGCTCGGGATTAATCCTGTGAAGATTTAGCCTGACCATTTTTATTTTGCGGAGTGAATTATGACTCCGTCTTCGCCAAAGTGTACGCATAGATCCCGATACAGAGTACTGCGACAAGATGGTTGTTTGTTCCTGGTCCCTTTGCTTGCTCTTCCTCAGTTGTTCCCTCCCATAAAAATATTGAGATGTGAGTTTGCTGTGCTGTCCCACTTGGTTGCCTGTCTCCACTTCCTCAGTTTCCCATCCCAATTGATTGTTTGCAAATAGTTAAACTTTAAAGAGATAATGGTATGAGGCTAGCACAGACAACAAATTAGAGCATCCAAATCATCTATTATTGGACAACGGTAAAATGTGACTCAGATAAGTTGAGGTGATTGTGGTGATAATGGGTGTTTGATAAGTGACATAGATGTTAAATATTTAAGCAGTAGCTGGCTTGTCAGCTCAGATTGTGAGAAAGAAACAGTGCTGCAGCCAAATGTCCAACTACGCAAACATGCTATGGGAAAAGTAGCAGACCCCCCCACCCCCAGAAAAAAATCAATAGAGGTTTTAAATTCTCAAAAAAAAAAAGAGGAATTTCTAGTGATAAGGCAGTGAAAGCTTTTCTTTACTGTCTTTGGGAAGGAGTTGAAGAAAAAAAAACAGCAACAGCTTCCTCTCATCATACACTCCTTTGTTGTGATGTCTGGCAAAATGTCTTGTCCAGGCCTTCGAGGCTGTGGGTGGGATAGTAACAGAACAGGCAATATTTGTATAGTGTCCTCGCCGATGGCATATTGGTTCATCTTCAAGTCATGAGGTACTCCTTTTTTATTGTTTTTAAAATTATTTTTATTGGAAAGAAGCAAGAAAAGAAAAAAAACAGATTCTCAAGCACTGTTTAAAAAAAAAAAAAAGCTTTGACCCTATAATAAATTTGAGAAGAGGGTTACATATTTTCTTTTAAAGAAAGAAAAAAAAAAAAGAACTTAGATGAAAACTAATTGCACGAAGTCATGGCATTCATGTGATTAGAACAATTATATTTGTTTCAGAAACAGTCTGAAGTGCTCTAAGCCAATTGTCAGAGTATTAAGCGATCAGATGACTCTAAATAAACCATGCCTCAGGAATGTTGTTTTCTCACATTTTTAAGAAGTCATTTTCCTTACACTGACTTCATTATTGCAATGGCTAAAATTACCCCAGTACACTGTGAAAAGAAAATCCTAAACATTGGAAATTGCTCTATGGAGGCAAGAATTCTCCATTCCAGTAGCTGGAGGCAACATTGCAATTATAACTTTCTGCATGAAATTAGACACAGTTTGTTCCAATTACCTACAATCAGATCACATGAAAATGACAGAGAAGAATGATACAAAATATTAAACTTTTTTCCCCCCAGTTTCCTGTAAATAAACTCGGTAAAAAAAAACATTTCTGACATACCAGTTCATTATCTTGGTATGAAAACGGAGCACAGTGGCAATAATTATCATTGCCAAACCTGCGTTCCTCGTTTTGCATTCATAACACATTCACCTTGCATCCAGAGTAAACTGCACTAACGTATTTTGGAAGCGACTATGTCATAAGGGCATATTTTCAAAAGACGAAAGGGAAAGGAACTTGGCTTTGGGATTTGGATTTGCAGTCTGGTTTCGGATTCAAAAGTTTAAGAAATAAAACTTCTTAAGTGCTTTCACAAGCTTTTGAAGACAGATTTGTTGTTAGGTTGATTCTGAAGCCAAGCAGGACATTAAAATTATGGTACAGAAACATTGATGATTATTTATGTTTTTCACACACACAAAATGTCTGCACTATATACAACGAACCATTAAATGAGACAGTATTTTACAAACAAATCTATTTCCTTTATTCACTATCTGTATTCATATCCAATGGCCATTTTTTGTGACTTGTGTATTTTTAAAACCGGTAGGAAATTACATTTTTATGTACTCTTTTTGTACTTGTTGGAAAGTGTGTCAAGCAGTCTTAGTGTGCTCTGACTGCTGCAAACTTGTGGGGTGATAGCTTTTAACAATACAGGTTCCTGAGTTTAATTTTCCTGCAGCTAATCCAGTGATGGTTTGGGAGGTAATGGTTTTATAGTGCTGGGTCTCAGACTGCCTCTGCTAACGCAGCAAGGGGTTGACCACTGACCCGTTTCATGAAGAGTCAGGCTGAAAATTGTCACCGTAAAGCAGTTTATTGTGTTGATGTAGCATATTATAAACACAGCCGCACAAATAAACAGCGCTCGACTGCTGTGAAAGTTCGCTGTGCATTTCGATGTGAAACTGTTTGTGTTTTCAGTGCTGTAGTTGGTTAGTCTCTCTCTCTCTTTAAAATAAAAAAACAGGTATTAATGTGTTTTGTTCAGCCCACGTTCTCAGCAGTGCATGCATAGATTTTTGCATTTTAATACACTAAAAGCCTCTTGCTTTATTTATGAAAGTGCGCATTGCTGAAACTAAATCTGAAACTAGTTCCACTTGTTACAATAAAATATTTTCAAGGGCCCAGTTTTTTTATTAGGCTTCTTTTTTAAGTGTATAGAATTGTTTATTTTGTCTTGTTCTGTAAAATAATTTACATTGTATGTTTAGACCTAGTTTAATGACTGTTCTGTGTGTAGCAAAAATGAAAATGAAAAATGAAGACATCGTATAAAATTAAGCCAGACAGACACAGTAGAGCACTGCATATTTGTACAGTATATCTCAGAGAAAATGAAAGGCAGAGCTATTTTAATTTTTTGTAAATGCATCTTCTGTATTCCATTGCAAACCAATATTAAATATCACTCTTCCATCATGCACTCCAACTGCTGCTAAGAAATGAGCTTGTCTAGAATAAATTTGAGAGTGGTTTTTCAGCCGGTACCCTAATTAATGTAGCTGTTTCTACACTTCACTTAACTTTATAATTGGCTTGCCTTTTGCTGCCATTAATTACATGATTTCATATTCCATTAATGATTCTAAGAAAGAGACACACCTCGCTTTTCACACTAATTAATGACTGCTTTGAGACTCCGCTTATAGCAGAGATATTACAAGCTATGTTTTATTTTTTTACTGCCAAATTTCTGTGTGTTTAATTAATGAAACTATTAATGAATTGATTTATTTATTTGTTGTTCTGTTATCTTTTAGCACCCTTACCCCTCAGAAGAACAGAAGAAGCAGTTGGCACAAGATACAGGCCTCACTATACTACAAGTGAACAACTGGTAAGTAATTTGGCTTTTGTGTTTACATGCAATCAATACTCCAGCCTCTGGCAACCTGCAGCTAATGATTTGAATTAATACAACCCCCCCCCCCCCCCGTTTTCCCATTTACTGTCTGCACTCCCTTGAAATCAATTAATCCAAAAGGGATATTGCCTGTAGAATTTTTCCAGTGATGGAGGACGTAAGTTTATTTATACAAATATGAATTCCCATCTAATTAATCCCCTTCCCCTCAGATAAGCCCCCACACCCACAGAAATCTTGCTTTGCGACGTTGTAAAAAAACGATAACAATAATAAAAAATGCACACTCCTTCTTGAATAGGAATTAGGCTATAAATTCTACTAACAAGAAATGTTTTGCAGCACCATGAAAGTGCCATAAGGTCCAGTTTTTAGGACCTTTTGCCCCTACTTATATTATCAGAGGGGGCTATCAATATACCCTCTGTTACCAAGTGTGTCTAATTAATTACCCACATTGTACGCAGAAGTGTTCATGGTAGGGAGAGGCTAGTGTGATTGAAGTCAGATGCTGTAAAAACCTTCAGAGCACAGGCAGAAACTCCACTGCAAGCTTGCCAGTGCTGACTTAAAAGTTTTTTTTCATCCCCCTCATTCAATAAGTGTCAGAGATTAATATTGCTAAGGCTCTGATTACATGGCCTAATCCATTTTGCTGAATAAATTGGGCCTTGATGTATGCATCACCTGCATTAACAAACCTTGCTGGGTTATAGAGACCAGAGGCCAATGGGAGAGATTTCAGATATATTAAACCCCATTACAGAAAATGTAATTTCTGTCAACATAATCCCGTGTATTGTTCAATTTAGTACCTCAGAGATGACTAGCTGCTTACAATATATTTGCCTTTGGAGGATTAATTTACAAAGTGCACTATCGGTAGGACACAGGCAGACTGACATAAGGGAAGCTTGTTGGGGTTATCAATTTCTATGACCTTACAGCATCCCATGGGAGATCAATTTTTCAGCTGTGTTAGACAGGGTTCTGGAGTCAGTATTCAGCCAGTCCCATTATCACTCGCTTTTTTTGTGTGTAGATGATTTCAATGCATCAATGTGAGGCTGATCAGGCCTCAAGTCTGAAATATTGTGACTGCTGAGCTTTTTGTGTTAATCTAAGGGGTATTAGCTATTAAACCTGCACGCCAGGATCATTCAGCTCCTCAGAATGTAATAGGAAAAAAAAAAGCGCACATCCATGGCGGGGATTTGGAGGGGGTTTCTAGTTTAGGAGGCGGTCGTTGTGTTCGGTCAGAGCCACAATTGGGTGTCTCCATGGCAACCCTAGTGATATTACCTCCTGACCTAGTGATGTAAAAGGCTGCTGCCCTAGAACTGCTTTTGCTTATTATAAACCAGTCAGAGGACAAACCCAAGCTTTATTTTTAACTGAAGGACAAAAAAAAGTCTCATTATGACTTTAGTTAGTAATAGCAGATAACTACCTGGCATGTTTTGATAAGCAGAAATTGAGATCCCATAGAAGTCTAATTACGCTGCTGACTGACTGCCTCATCATTCTTTGTTTGGTTTCTTTGCTGGAGTTCTCCTTCAATCAGGTTCACACCTTTTGGGATCACGATAACTCATAAATGACAGATTTGTCTGTGACTAGTCAGTTGTCAACACCCTAGCGTTTTATTTTTGCTACTTGAGGGAATATCATATCAAGAGACTTTAAAAGTTGTTGCAGTGTATCAAACAGATCATTCTGATTGTTTGAGAGTTTTATACATTTAATAACAATAAATACATAATCATATGATTTATATTTAGGTATGTGTATCTTTATATATACATATTGGATAAGAAGGATATGTATGTATGTGTGTGTGTGTGTATATATATATATATATATATATATATATATATATATATATAAATATATATATATATATACATACACACACACACACACACATATACACATATATATACTCAGTCTCTACCCTCCAATCTCCTAAAAGTTAACACACATGTACATTTTTTTATTATTAATGATGAGACACTGTAAATCACTGCTGTTGAGATTAAATAAAAATGCTAAAGGGCAGAATGGGTGCAGATCACTCATAAATTATTGGCAGGAACACAGCATGAGGGAATACAATAAATGTGTATATATATATATATATATTTAAAACACTCACACCCACACCCACTCTCTCTCTCACACACACACACACACACCGCATACCGCACAGCTATTGGGAGGAGAAGTGGTTTCTGGGTGTGGCTAGCCCAGCTTCACAATCAACACAAGGGAGAGAGAGAGTGGAGGGAGCGTAGCAGGCAGCTCCATTTGACTTTTGTGTTTGAACTGGCAAACTGCTCCCAGGTATTTGTTTATTGTCATAGCAAAGAACCACAATACTGAAAAATACAAAACAAAAACGGCAAGTGAATGGCATAACACCTTGTATCTTATCAGCTGTGATAAAGAAAGGTTTTGCCCTGCATACGTACACCTTTTCATTCAGCTTCATCAATCAGGTATTTACAGGGAAACACATCAGTTAACAAGATTGGCAACAGTTGCAGTGCAAATAATACCAGAGCACGGTGGCCTGAGATCAACACAGATTTATTGCCGCAGCAGCAAAGTTTAGTGTATTCATTGTTTTAAGTTGTGCTCTTGAGAGGGCTTTTGGAGTCATTAGGGATTTGGTGTGGTGGTGTTCAGCTTTGATCATGCTCAATCAGAAAGTTTGATCTTTTTTACCTGGTTTGTGAGAATCTGAATACAAAACAGCGTCATTTCCATAAAGCCCCAGACAGTTAATAGTAAAATCTGGAAGAACACCTATAGTGTAAATGGTGCATTGTGTTCTCAATAATAATTGTATTTGTAAAACTAGGCGCGTGTGTGTGTGCGGTGCAGACGTAGACTATAGAATAATAGATTATATTCATCATAATATAGAATAATATAGAATGTGTGTATTTAATAAATACATATATGAAAGATAATATATTCTGTCAAATATACATTTAATAAAAAAAACTCCTTTTTAGGTTAATCCAACAGGTGATTGGAATGTGATTGTTTTTAAACCCTCTTATTTGTTCTTGGCAAGTGTAGAACACAGTCTAGTAGCAATAAACAGATTAAACCAGTGTCAGTGACTTGGCAGGCTGACAGATAAAATTGAAGCAATATAAAAAAAAAATCTTTGCAGATGAATGCAAAGCGGGGTGCTCGGTGTAACTGTAAAAGCGAAGACATTCTGAGAACACTTTATAAACACCAGTGATCTAAAATCAATTGAGGGGTCATCGGGTTTCACGTATTGTCCATTCTTTTCTTCCTGATGTAATTTAATAATACCTTTAAAGATGGTGTTTAAACATCAGCGATAGATTGTTTTGTCAATAAGGCTGCTTTTATGAAAGTCTTAAAAGCAGGAAGAGCAGATTTGTGGAAGTGTGGTCTGCTACTTTAGAAAAGTATCAGCTCGACCGTGTATCCTTTCCCCCGCTCGGCAGTCTGCACACAGAATGAGAAAGGAAGGAAAGGGCGATGAACTGGTGAAGTCATGGCTTACTCCAGCTGGATGTGAGCAATTAAACAATCACACACGTCTCTCTGGAAGGTCCCTGAGCCCCGTGTTTAAAGAACCCCGGTGACTTGTCACTTCATGAGATTTGCCAATGGAGAGGATTAAGGCACCAAAATTGCAAAGAGATACACTTTTTATAAGATTACATTCAAATTGTCTTTTATTGCGATTACGTTTGATCAAGTCTTAATTGTAGCCTGAACAGCACTGACATAATTTGCATGGGAGCGCATTGAGGGCTTTGAAAGAAGGGGGCTTCTCCAAGACATTTTTTGGTCTCCAGTGCTTTGCAGGTGTGTTTGGGAGCCTCTTTAAATTTAACTCCGTGCCCTGAAGCACTCATTCCAACCTTTTCTGTCAAGGTGGTTTAGCGTGAATCTATCTGGCCTCTAATGGCGTTTTAGACAAAATACACTCTTCACCCCGAGGTTACAGGGAAGCAAACAATGGGAATACTTATAGAAGTGAAAAACAGTGAGACAACCTTTACTTTCCTTTGAAAACCAAACTACTTAAATTCTTACATTTTTGGGTGACTTAAAAAAAAAAAGTAGCTTGTAGTTTCTTTCTTTCTTTTTTTTTTTGCAGGCCTGGTTTTGGTCTGTTCTTGTCAACGTTTTCTAGAGTGTTTGCACACAATTTGCCTTTCTGGAATTCAGTGCTTGCACAGACCTGATCTCCACCTATATTGTGTCAACAAGCGCTGAACAGGAGCGCGGTGTTTCTTCTGTGTGCCGAGTCGGTGCTCCAACAGGCAGAGAACTGTGCCCTTGGAGACCCCTTCTTCGCTTACATCACCAACTGCTCCGGGCTGAGCCAACAATAAACAGACAGCATTTTTGTGTGCGCTCCTTTTCTTTTTTCTTTCTGTTTTTCAATAAAAGACTTTGAATGCAGAGGGCAGTACTTCAAATGTATGGATTGATGATGATGATAATAAAATAATAATAATACTGAAAGGTAGAGACTAATAGACATAATCAGGCAGTTGTGCTGGAGTGCTGGTTTTGCATTGTTAAAGCTCTTGATGTGGATTATTAAAAGATTAGGGTGCCAGTGTAAAAAAATAAAGGCTTGGATTTAGGTAAGCAATTTGTTAAGGAACAATTTCATTCTTGATTAGCAATCACTGAGTGGTACTCTTTAACTGCGCGGCTTGCCTAAAGCTGAGGCTAAATGTTAATAATGTGCTTTTATGGCATTTGAAATGGCTGATAATTCAGGAAGAGAGACTTAGAAAGTGGAGTCTTTGAAGAGCCTGTGGAAGAAGTTTGCCCTGTGACTTCCACTTCTACAGGCTCACATGTTCAGAGGAGAAAATGCTTGGCAGGGAGCAGACATATTTTTGTGTGTGTGTGTTTGAAGTTTTTATATTTGTAATTGAAATAATCAGTGTTGAACAGTTTTGGTTTGTGTTGAATTAATACGGCCTTGTTTTTTAAAATCGTACCATTTTAGTATGGGGCAGCACGAATGGAGAGAAGAGCGATTATATTAATGAAATAGTGGAGAAATTCCTCTTGCTACTTTTTTTTTCCCTCTGAGAGTGCTGCCACGTTTCTGTGTGGAGAGTGTGACTGCGCATAAAGGGACTTAAAGGTGTCTAAGCACAGACTTACAAATATGGGCACAGATAAAAAATAAATGCCTTATTTGAATAAAGCGGGTGCTGGTTTCTGCCCCAAGTCCTCTGTTTATCTTCCTTTATCCAGCTCTGAGGGAAGCGGTCTATTTGGAAAGGAAAAAAAGAAAAGAAAAGGATGGTGTACAGCAGTAATGGAGCCTCAGTCAGTTCTTAGATTAAAGCTAAAGGTTTTGTGAACTGCTGTGCCAGACTCAGAGAGAGAGGTGGGTAGGACCTCTTTATCGGCCAAGAAACTTGAATCCAAAACATTTTACAAGCCTACAGAAAGACTTCATCAGAAAAAAAAGTATAATTTTGAAGTGACGAGTAATTTTGTTTGCCTTCCAGTCCGTGGCTGATTTTGCCGCACACTGCTTGTCTGTAGCGTAGCGTGTGTGGATGCGTGCAGTCAGCGGCCACTGGGGCCTTATGCTGCCGTGTATTTCACTTTGGCAAGACCCCACTTGTAGCCAGTCCCTTTGACAAATGTTCCACTTCTGCCAGAGGAGTAGAATTGAGCTTAATGAAAAACCTAGTGATTTGTATGACTGATGGCCTCACTGAGCTTTGAGAAATTTCCAATATTATGTTTCTAAAGTGGGCAAGGAGCAGTGGCTGTGCCCTCTCTCTTGCTCCACCAGTGATGTATTGCAGTCCTGGCCTGTCTTCACCGCAAATGTAGAGAAGCAAACGAGGGCAGTGTTTGCCAAACATTACTTCATATGATTTGACTGCATGAACTTATACAAATTTCTTTCAGTGTTTTTAAAGCTTTATTTTAGTAAATGTAGCAAGCCAAATTTAATTGCATTAATTACAGCAATAAAGTGAACATTATGTTAATAAAAATAAAAATCAGGGAAAAGGGGTCATTTTGTAGGAGTTGACATTCTATAATGAATTATTTTTCCTGGTTCAGAAAAAGACAAGCATTTAAATAAATAAGTTTGAATGTTGTTTTGATGATTGTTTTTCTATTTAGTATTATTAGGTATTTATGTATAATGGTTAATCTCATTTAAGACCAAAAAGTCTGCTTCTAAATGACAGTTGTGCTGTTCATCCTAGACAATCTATTATCATTGCTATTGTGGCTTACCAGGCTTGTGTTTCTAACGTGTGGCAGAGGGGTGAGGAGTAACTCTGTGAAGTGAACTTCAGGAGAACTTCAGAGGTGTTTTAATGGAAATGCTTGGCTTGCTTTGGTGAGAGGAACTATGGGGGGTTGTGAGGAAAAAGTTTCCTACTGTTAAACAACAGTTGTTAATGCTGCCACAGGGATTAGGGTGACCCCTTGTTGTTTTTACCAAAAGCCCCTTTTGAGTTCACTGTTTTATTTAGGTTATAAGGATCTTCAGGAGAATGTTAAAGGTGATCTCCACATGGTGTGAGAATGAGGACCAGCTAGCCATGCTATATGTGGCACACGATTGCTTTCTTTCATCCAAAGAATTTGACAGGTGATAAAAATAAAAAAAACGAATAAATGTGTGTCCTTACAGTGCAGATATATATATGATTGGAAAATCTGGACAAACGTATTATTTTTTAAATAACAAATCTGGACAAACTTATTATTTTTTAAATAACGGAGAAAAACAAAAATAGGAATACAAATTATGAAAAAACCTGGAATTGGACAGATACAATGAAGAAAATATGGAGGAACCCAAACTCTGGGCTTGGCACATGGACTGGGTGAACCACAAAGGGTTACTGTGTATTGTTTATTAGCAACTCAGAGTTTCCCAATGAATAGCAATGAGTGATATTCAAACCAAACATCTGTTTTTGTAATTGCTCCATTTTTTTTTTTTTGCGGAAGTCATTATGCTCCGTTATGTATTCAGAGAAAGTCTACTTATTAAATACGTGCTGTTAAACAGATAAATAAAACACAATAAGATGGCATACGAAAAACAACCCCTGACTTCACCGACCTCATTGTGGGTGAAGTTACTCATCTTTCTCAGGAGAATTGTTGTGGAGAAGGCAATCGCCTCAAATACAAATAAAATAAACACTAAAATAAACTTTCTATAATATTGATTATAATTGAGTAAAACAGCTTGAGGAGGTCACCGGCCAATGCATTATCATAATAGATATGAGAGAGAAAACAGTGAACAGTAGATGTAAAACCTGCCTAATAATTAATAACTACATACACAGGCATATATAAATTTAAAAAAATGGTGCGACTGCTCTGTGATCATTACTAGGTAGGCTTAGGTTTTGTGAAGTGTATGCTAGAGGTTCACAGTTTATTTGCTATAATTGCACACAGTCTTGCAGGCCACTCCAACTCATTTGAGAACAGAGCCCTCTGCGCTGATTAGAAAGGCTGAGGGGGAGGGGGGTGTAAATGGAATTTTCGCAGCAAACAGCTGGACCAGTTTATTTAAACAGATACAGGGTTGAGGGGCTGACCTCAGATTGACTCCGCGGGAGGAGGAGCAAAAATGAAATTGTATGACTTTTGAGCCGAAAAGATGCACTTTATTCTGAGATCTCCCCACAGGCACGTCGACATGCGAACGAAATGCAGAATACCTCATTACTTAACTACACATAGACCAGGTCGAGGCATAGATAATGAATAAGCGTGCTGTGGAAGGGGGCGTTACTGCAGAGGGCCCACTGCTGCCTGGGTCGGACACCCAATGAAAGCATGACGCGGACATATTGTCAACACAACGCAAATGACAAGGCGCGGCGCGTAATTACGGGGAACCGGCCCGAATCTGGGCTTTATTGCTCCTTCTGGGTTAGGCAGACGTATAATCAAGTAATATGTAAAGACAGGTGATCGACAATGGGAAAGAATAATTCAATGGCAATTGCTTCAAACCTCAAACTGCAATTGCAGCTCAGTTTTTCTAATGTTCAGGTGCTGAAAGCAAAATCTGACCAGGAAAATGGGAGAGGAAGGAAGTGTCCTGAAAATCAGAGATGTGTGCTCCTGCAGGCCCTGTCAGAGGAATGTAGATCAGCTCCGTGTGGCGCAGGGAGTGTGTGGCCTGTGTTTATATGTGTGTGTAGCGTGCGTGCGTGTGTGTTGAGGCTGCGTTGTGAGCTTATGGTGATGAACTGTGCTGGGGAGATTAGGAGCTGCATATGCTTTTAGACAGACACGCTGAAAGTAACCTTTTGTATCTTCAATCTAGATCTTTCCAGTGATATTTATTAAATTATTCCCTAATTGGTCACGCAACAAAGGCAGCTAATGAAAAAGCAGATTTTTTTCATTTTAATTGCCCATTTTCCATGCTGTTTGGGGTACACCTGTGCGTATAATGACGATGGGGCATTAACAGGCGCTTGGCAGACGTGATTACAGTCATTTCCACACTTTAAAAGGAAGTGGTTTTAGACGTAGAGAAAGAGTGCTGCACTGGATATAATGCACTTAAAAAGCATGCTGATGGAGATTGTGAAAGGAGGAAATTGTTGGTTCTTTTGTCCTTTCTTTGACTTTTAAGTGGTCCTAATTTAATTTTTTTTTGGGGGGGGGGGGGGCTTTATTTTCTTTTTGAGCAGGACCTTACAAGTGGTATTTTCCAGTGGCATTTACTCACAAAAATAACCCCCTATTGTCAAAAGAGAGCGGAATAGTCATGTTCATTGTGTGCCGATGGGAAGTAGAAACTGAACAGACCATAAACGCAATCCTATAGCGAGAAAGGTCATGGAAAGGTGAACTTTTACCCCTAATGGAGGATGCAGCTTTAGTTCACTGCATGGGTTTCTGCTCCCTTTGACTGTCTTCTTAACTGCCAGTCCTCGGGTGTGCGTCTGACACGCAGAACAGACCATGACCACTTTCAACACAGACTCCAAGGATCCTTCCTCATTGTGTATAACTTGTCCTTTGTCAAAGCATTTGTGCATCTGGCCTCAGATATGGTAAAGACTCCGCGAGAAGACTTGTGATCCCGTTTTGTAGGCCTGGCTGGTTCCACGACAAAAAAAAATCCAAACTGGAGAGAGGTCATGAGCTACACAACACTGACCCCCGGTTGACCCCAGACTTACATTGAGTCAAGAAACGAGAAAGCAATAAAAGGAATGTTTTGCCCGAGACTCCCCCAGCAGTATGAGTTAGTGGTGATAAAACTCCAGACATTCCCTCATTTGATGGTGTATTGCCATGTCAGTGCATTTCTTTTTCCTGTTTTTTTTTTCCTCCGGTAACAGTGGGCATTGAAATTCGGAGTTTGCACAGAAGGCGGACAGAAAGATCTTAGATACCGAAAGAACTGCGTAGTAGACACAAGACAAAGGATAAGATACTGCACTAATTAGGCAAGCCAGCAGATGCCCATATGAACATCTCTTTGTCTGTACCATTTTTTTTCCTCTTTTTTTCCCCCCGCTACCACCCCACCCCCCCCACCCCCCCCACACTTATTTTTCAGCCTGAAAAGAGTAGTGTGGCTATTGTTTCCTGAAAAGTCTACTAATTCCCCCTTCAAAAGATGAAATGGAAATATCCAACTGCGGTAAAAGCGGGAGGACATAAATCAAGTCGGAACCCCTGAGCTTGCACTACCAGAGGTCACGAGAGGTCACAGGGTTGTTTCAGAAGGTTTTAGGCTGAGCAAGACCAGAATGGCCTTCTGGTCAGAATGGGGGTTGGGGGGTTTAGGAGCTATGCTGAATATGTTGCTTTATTATACATATTTGCTCTTGAAACGTACTTATATGTATACCTACATATTGTTATACATATATCTATATGTAAAATTGTCCTCCGTGTAACACAATTACATATTTTCCCTAATCGTATTTAAGTAAAGAAAGAAAACAATGCAGAACTCTGACATTTCTGTGCTTTAACTATTTCCTGGAAGTCCTGTTTGGTTGCTTCTCCTGTTTGTAACAAAATGCAAGGAAACCACAGAGAAGAAAGACAGATTGTTGTTTATATTAAACTAGGGCTGAAATCTCAGTTTAATTTGTACATATGCCATTATTAATAATACTCATTTTACACAAGGATGGGTTTGTACTAGCAGGTAATGGAGAATAGAACAAAAGTCAAGGTTTCATCCTACACATCCATGTTTCAGACCTCTTTAATGCTATAACCTCACCCACTCTTTCTTGAAAAGTATGGCAAAAAAAAAAAAGATCTTTGCATTCTCTCTCTTCTGGAGGTCCAGTGGAGGAGTCTGGACAGTGTAAAGAAATGTGCTGACAGAGGCTTTGTGTTGCCTTGTGGGGCATGCTTGCAGGCTGCAGCGTGTATTTGTTCAGTATTGTCACAAAAAAAACAACAACACCTTTTTGTTTGTGGACGTGTAATCATATGCACAGTTCTGTAATTCTGCAGCTCTAATTGACAGGATTTTTTTTTCTTTTCCCCTGTTGTTGCTTTCTTTCAGGTTCATTAATGCAAGAAGGAGAATAGTGCAGCCCATGATAGACCAGTCCAATCGAGCAGGCAAGTCCCCAATAGTAACTGTATTCAAGTCTCGCAGGCGAAAAGCGTCCTCAAGCCATTCACCTGGAGGTCTGCTACCTGGTAAATAAACTACCAATGGATGCTGGGAGTGTATGACAACTAAAATCCATCCAATAAATAACAAGACTAATCATTTTGACTTGACTTTAAAATTAAAAATTAAAAAAATCCTATAGTGAAATTAAAACACAACCAAATTAAATAACTTCTTTAGCTCCACCATGTTCAGCCGTTTCCTTTTTCCTCAAACAAATCTGAAACAAATGAAGAAAAAGGAAAAAAATAAAAACATGAATGTGAGTTTTATGAATTTTGCTTCCCAGCTTTTTTACTCTGTGCTGCAATGACCACTCCCTGGTGCACGGCTTGGTGTGGACTGCTGTAAACTTTATTACCTGTCAGAGGGGCAAAGGGGTCAGCATTGCATTAGGGACTCAGTAAAGTTCAAAGGCATTCGGGGAGGTAGAACTGTTTTTTTGCTTGAATAACCCAAAGCAGCGCATTTCTGGAGTAAGCTTATTTTTATGGGATGGGAAAATGCTGGATGGCGGGGCTATTGGTGATGGAACGCAATCTCTTGATGGTGTTTTTAATATCCGCCAAAATATTTTCTGGGTTTAATGTTTTGTTTTTAGTGCTTTTAATAATGTAGTCAGAACTACATTCAAACACTAAGTGACAAACCTCATATTTGAATAACTTGGGGTTCTTCTAATTTTTTTAGTCTCAGTCAACTCATATAAATCTTTGGGGCGTTTGAGTCCAGCCTCAGGGTATTTTCTCGATTCTGTGATTTGTGATTTGTCACTGTCATACGATCTTGCATTTTTATTAGCTGCCAATCATCATTTAAACCAAAGGGCAAAAAACGTCCTCAGAACAAACCCAGAAGAGGAGCTTATCTTGTCCAGCTATTGAGGGTGAACATTAATTAAACCATTAATTAACGGCTGTCCCATGCCCCTTCCAGTAAGTCAAGGAGCACCCTACAATCCAGACGGTCAGCCGATGGGAGGGTTTGTCATGGATGGCCAGCAGCACATGGGAATTAGACCACCTGGTAAGGCCTTGGGTTGTCTGCCCTCCTTCCCCCCAGTTGCACTGTAGGGCTCCACACTCACGCACACTACAGGTAGTCCATCACATCACATCTTTCACTCACTGCACTTTAGCGCTCTTGCCTTCTACTCTTTGATTCCACCTCGGACTGGTGTCACTGGGTCTCACAGGAGGGTACTCTACCTCTGGGACCCTGTAGAGAGAAAAAAAAAAAAAAAAGTAATTTGTGCTTATTTTGTTCCCCCTTTTCCTATGTGGGTCTCTGGCTCTTTTGGCAAACTCTCTGTTGGACTTCTTTCTGTTTTGCTCATCTTCTGGCATCTTCTTGAATTTTTATCTCCCTTTTAGGACCTATGAGTGGAATGGGCATGAATATGGGCATGGAGGGGCAATGGCACTACATGTAACCTTCTTCTAGTTAACCAATCGCAAAGCAAGGGGGAAGTAAGTACAAACAGGGTTAAGAAATTATCATTATTATTATCATCATTATCAGGGGGTGCTTATTTTCTAGATTAATTTCCTACTGGTGTTTCATTTTGGTGGTGTTGGTTTTTGTTTGTATAATCTTCTTCCTGCCCAAGGCTTCATGCTTGTTCACTCTTCATCGTTTCCCCTTTTTTCCTCCCTCATTTCCAGGTGAAAACATCCTTTACGCTTTGAGGACACAAGCGTGTTTGGCTGTGTACAGTTGCTCTGTGTTTCACTATTGCACATTACTGACCACATGACAAAACAAGATGCAGTCATATCTGAGGGGGGTGGCGGGCCGAGAGGGAGGGAGGGAGGGAGGGAGGGAGAGGGGGAGAGGGGGTGTTACCATAGCAACAGACTGATTGGCAAAATGTAAGCAGTCTGCAGCAGTGCACGGAGAGGAAAGAGCATGTCCCCAAAGTGTCATAAATCTGTCTTACCGCAGTTGATGCATGAGTTACATTAATACACTAACCTGCAAGACACCACCAAAAAGGCGAACAGAGACTGTTTATAGGCAAAATAAACACCAGCATACATTTAAACTTATCTGGCATAATTTGAAACATATAGAATGGGCCTATCGATCTCTACTTTATTCCCCTTTGTCCATCCATCATAATAGGATTACTTATGGCAAAGGGAAAAAAAGTAGTGCAAAATAGAGGTGTACTCAGCAGGGTAGAGAGCTTAGCCTAGGCTAATTGACTATATCCAAATTAAATATGCCATCACTAGCAGTGTGACAAATGGATTTGACTTATTCAGTATACAAAAATAGAGATCATTAATGCAGGCTTCTATGGAATGCCTGGTGAAGCAAGCGCTGCAGGAATATCCCGTTTTTTCTGCTGTCACCTCGAAAGCGAAATAAGCATTTTTCATGCATTGGTTTCTTTTTCTTTTATTTAAATCCATATTATGATTTCAAAGCCGTCAAAGGAATCAAAACATCAAGTCAAATACTTCATATGAAAAATATATTGTGAATGATTTCGCTCTCATTTCCAGCAGCATTGTTGTGTCCTATAATGCTGTGAAAACCCGGTTTAAACAGTGTCAATTTGCTCGCTGAATTCTATAATTGGGCTGCGTTTGGAGTCTATCATGAAAACGGGGGTGGGGGGGAGCAAGAAAGGGGGGAAAAATGTGCTGCTCTCACAAATGCTAGTGCCTTATTGCTTCATCATTGAAATTTCCTAGCTTGGCTAATTTAAATATTGTTCCTTTAGTTTCTAGGTCAATTAAATATAAGTGATGTGTTATATGCTTCATGACCAATTAAATTAATAGGTTATTACAAAAAATGTTATCATCTTATTTGATTAAGGGGCTGAGGGTACATTATATTTTATAAGCAATTTTCATTAGTTCAGAAATGTTCCTTTAGGCAAGATTAAGCAGCTATTTGCAAGGGAGCCCCGAGACCTGAAACGAAGGTGTTCCTAGCAGTCACACTGCAACATTACTTAAAACCAAAGCCAATTAAACCTACTTAGTTGGAGCGTTATGCTTTCTACCCTTGACGATTATGGAGCTTATAGCTCCCAGAAACAATACACCTGTCAGTTCAGATAAACCATGGCAATCCATGCAGAAGAGTGAGGCCCTTTGATAGTAGGGTGAATTATTGTTTTATGACTATTTTGTTTCCTCCTTTTCTTCCTTTCCTTCCAAAGAATTAGCCAAGGATGGACAAAATTGTGATTTTATTTCCCAGACAATAGTGATCCTAGTGAAAGATTTAATTATGAACATATAGATTTTTTTCCCTCCCCATTTCCCAATGTTTTAGGGATGCTTTTGTAAGCAGGCTCCCCTTGGCACAACTGGAGGCCTTTGTTTAAGAAATCAACCCTCCAATTATTAAGCAGAAGTTTGTTAACCTTTTGCAGGGTCAAGATCTCCCTTTTTTGGCTTGAACCTTTACTTTTAAGTAACAGAAATGAGCTCTGCGGTGATTTGGCCTGTATTCTATGTGCAGTCGTGTCCTGTTGATTGACTCCCCTGGTAGCCCTGAAACACGATGGGTCAGAAACGCAGCTATTGATTCAAGTGAAAAGCCGCTTCAGTCTATTTAGGATGACAAAGTGATGCGTGATCAATGTTTGTGTTTCCTATAGTAGTTTATTAATTTAACTATGGAAATCCCTACAATCCATCCAGTTTATTTTTAAAAAGCAGTGTTTACCAAACGTATTCAGTAGTGTGACCAAAATAATGTTTGTGTTTGATTTCATCATACATTGTGCTGCAACACATTAGCTAGTGAAATTGAAAAGGATGCAAAGAAATGTAAACACAGACTATAATTTTGCAACACTGAGAACACTGATTGGGAATTGTGCTGTGTGTTTTCACCCAACAGTTGCCCGTAAATTTGATTTTTCGAATCCATTCTTTTCAGAGCACAGATGTAGAAGTTAAGGCTTGGAGATGTCTGCCTCTTTTTGTTGAATTTCCATCTTAATGTTTGCTTTCTTGGCAGATCTTTTGAAATACCCACACACCTTTGTTACAGTCTAAAACAAATGATACAGTAAACACAGGATGAAAAGGCACATTAATTCACTACTCATTCTCCTTCGTTACAAAGATTCGGATGTAAAATTAGTCCAGACCGCGTCTCTACGTGCACACCCATAGTACTGAATTGGTGACTTCCTATTCCTGTAATCAAAACAGACTAATGTCTTCCTACTACATATATTGCATGTTTGATGTTGTTCCTTTAAACTGCTTTTTGGACCTAGTGTGGTTTAAAACAAGGGGTAAATCATGCTTTGTTTTCTATATAAAAATGTGAAGTGGAATACAGTGTGTGTAAGAGCGTGTTCTCGAGCAAGGACAGTGGTAATTATATCACTGTATAAACTCTTAAGAGCTTTTTTTTTTACAAAGCCTTTGTTTAGGTGCTTTAAGCTGACTTTGCAGTCACTATTTTCCTTGGTTAGGTTATTTGCTAGTAGGTTCACTACAGAGCTGTAATCAAGAACAATTCAGCTGTAGAGCGTGTGGTGGGGTTGTGGCAAATCAGAAGCCAGAAAAGCCATAGAGTGCAGTCTGTGATAATGTGACGAATAATCATTCACTTAACTGCTGTGTCACTTGAGGACTTTTTAATAGTTTTTTTCCCATATATTAAATTATAGACTTTCTCTTTTCTTTGGATTTTTTCCGATTTGTATGATTGTGACATTAAGGCAATAATGAAGAGGACAGGGGATGCTCTGCTGGGTATCAGTGTAGGAGCCTTTAAGAATTTTAATGGGTTTATGGTTTAATTGAAATTAGCGGGAAGCAAAAAAAAAAAGAGCTTGACTACATTTTGAAAACTTCCATTCAAACGGTCTGTTTCCATATTGGAGGTTTTTAACTGTTTTCTTGAGGTAGAAGGAGGAGGACTTTATTCTAGTCTAATCTTTGAAATGTATTGTCTTGGGGGTGCAGTGCTCCAGATCTCAGATTCTCCTCTAAAAACATAGTATTGTGTGTTTGTTTGTTTAACTCTCTTCTCACGGGCGGTATCTGTCTGTTTGTTTCCAGGGCTACAAGGCATGCCAGGTGACTACGTGTCTCATGGTGGTCCGATGGGTATGAGTATGGGACAACCGAGCTACAACCCTCCCCAGATGCCCCCCCATTCTGCCCAGCTGCGACACGGACCTCCCATGCATTCCTACATTCCTGGACATCCCCACCACCCAGCAATGATGATGCATGGAGGACCACCTCACCCTGGAATGCCAATATCAGCATCTAGCCCCCCAATGCTTACCCCAGGAGACCCAACAATGGGTGGACAAGTCATGGACATCCATGCCCAGTAGTTTAAGGATTTTTTTAATATTAAAACAAGCAAACCTGTTCCTGCAGCGGTGGCATTGCTCATATATTGACTTCATGCAGTGACTTCAAGGAGCTCCATTCTTGGCATCGAATCTGGACCAAGGAGAAGCCAATGTTTTTATCCCTGGGACCCTTTTCACAGGAAGTGCCCTGGAAAAAGAGAGAATGAAATTATAAATATATCAACTCCTGGGAGAAGGAGGACATGCTGAATATTGTTGTAAAATTACGTTGGACTCTCGCGAGAACTGAGAATTAATTATTGTAAATGCTATCGTACTGTTCTGCATATTCTGTTGTTTCTTATAGATTTTTTTTAAGAGGATGTGAACTTTTTTTCTCCACACTATGTGTGTGTCATTTCCATAGAGTTTGGCTTCTTCCCCAAATCTCCTTACGTTTGAAGAAAAAAGAAAAAAAATGACGAAGCCTTACGTTTACTCTGCAAATGACAGAAAAGGCTTATTTGCAGGATTTTTAGAGCATTAAAATAACTATGTCAGGCGGAAGACTCTCGTCCATCCCAGGATTTCATCCATGTTCTCTATCTCTCTAGCCCGAGGCTTGCATTTGCATGTCTAATTCACTTACTCACCATATTTGAATTGGCCTGAACAGATGTAAACAGGGAAGGATGGGAAAAGCTATCGACATCTACTATGATTAATCAGCTATTGCTGGCAATGTCTTAAGGAGACTGGTAGGAACAAACATAGAAACCAAAAGGTGTGTGAGTTTAATTATTGCATCAGTGAATTCATCTCCCCATGAAAACAAATCACCAAATGGGTTGTGATGTAATCCTAAAATGAAACAAAATTAATTAACCAACTACTTTCTTTTGTTTTTTTCTGAACAGGACATCAGTCATGTGCGTGTTTTTGCTTTCCATTGTCCCCTCTTGGAGAGTTTATGTATACGTTGTAAATAAATAAATTTTTTGTGCAAAAAAAGGACTGGAAATAATTAACTTGTAGTATTGCAATTTTTCTTCCTGTTCTTCCTTTTTTTATCTATATTTTTTTAAAGGATCAGCTTGGTAAAAATCACCATATGGAACAACTTAATTGTGGTTTAAAAAAATCTTGTGTATAGCATTTTTTCAAAAAATGAAAACCAATGACCTAAATATTAATAAACAATAACAATGGCACACTACATTTTAATTTATGACTGAAATAGACTGTATATGAACAGGGTTGGGGTGTGGTAGTTTTTACTGTGCAATGATAAAATCCCGAATATTAAATAATACATACACTTGTTGAGAAATGCCTTCATGTGACAGTTTAGAAAGGCACAGCAGAGTGCTGAGGCATTTTTGACAGCACTCCATAAACCTGCAATGTGTTAGTGATCATCTGATTTGGTGAGTTGTATTTTAAGAAGTTCTATCAATTGAAGGCCTTCACTACAAAATGTGATTGTGTTCATATTGTTCTTCGACCTAAATTAACTGCCCTTGGTAAAAACAAAAGTAGGCCTCCAGGGATGGACGGTCCCTGGCAATAAAAGCCCCTCTGTGGCTGGCGCAGTGGGTCAGTACATCAGTATATATAAATATATATATATATATATATATATTTAAATCAGAGTATATATATATATATATATATATATATATATATACTCTGATTTAAATATATATATATATATATATATATATATATATATTTAAATCAGAGTATTTCTTGTTGACTGACTTTACAACCCTCAAGGAAATACAAAATGTGCGGTTTTACGTTCACAATTTTATCCAGAAAAATAAAGATCGCTAATGCAAGATAATGCTCAATGTAAAGTGAGTGAAGGCAGTTAGGCGCACTGGGCTGTCCATGTGCCGGCGAGGGTTAGGACACTTTGCACACAAGGTAGAGATTTGGGGACATTCAGCTTTAATCTTGGTAATTGCGAGTTGTGGAGACATAAAAAGGGGGAAGAAAAGGGGGAAAAAGGTAGGGCATTGAGTGACTAGATTGTTAGTTATCCCTGCTGGGCCTCCCGATCTCGCTGCAGGAGGAGGAGGAGGAGGGCGAGAGTTGGGGATCTGGGGTTGCGGCAAAGCCTGACTATATATAGCCATGGGCTGGTGATCAAGCAAGGAGTGACAGATTAGTGAAGCATCAGTGATAAACAGCCATTGCACAAGTACCAGCTGGGTGGTGGTGCAGTTATGATCATGATCAGCTTACGTTTATTTGTGCATGTGTTTACGTCAAGCAAAGTAGTTCGCATATGACTTGGTTGGGTCTTCAGAAGTGAAAGAAATACGGTGCTGTTGCTGGTTTTGTAACTAGGAGCCCATTACGTCAGTGTCCGCTATCACTGAGCTGTACCAGTGCGGCTGCTCGTCCCCGAAACTGCGTTTCCTGCAGGATGCGGACTAATGCGCAACAAATGCGCGGATGATGTCGGAATTTGCGGGCTGGGGTGCTGCGGCCACCGTCCGGATACAAATAAGGAATTATCCCTCGTTTAGCATTAAAATTCATTTAGATAAACTTGCCACAAACATTTAAATGGGAAGATTAGTTCCCCCTCACGCCTTATTGCACCCAGTCAATGGCCAGTGAAGGACGTTTTCAGTTCTGTTTCTGCAGCCGCTTGGTGTTTCCTAGAAACCCCGCAACCCAAAGCCAAAGGCGCAGAAAGTCTGCTGGCAACCAGGAGGAAGCGTTACTTTTTATTTAAGCCACAGCGAAACGCCGAATCTTATCCGCTGGAGAAAAAAGCTGAAAGTTTTCAGGGAGACGGGCATACCCAAATCTAAATCAATGTGCCATCCTGGCGTTTTGTGGCGGTGTCTCAATGAAGGGTGTGCGGTGTTTGTGGTGTGTGCAGTATGTACAGTATGTGCAGTGTGTGTGTAGTGTTTGCAGTGTGTGTGTGGTGTGTGCCTTTGCAGTGAGTGTGCAGTGTGTGTGCAGTGTGTAGTGAGTGTGCAGTGTGTGTGCAGTGTGTGCAGTGTGTGTGCAGTGTGTAGTGTGTGTGCAGTGTGTGTGCAGTGAGTGCGCAGTGTGTAGTGTGTGTGCAGTGTGTAGTGTGTGTGCAGTGTGTGTGCAGTGTGTGTGCAGTGTTTGCAGTGTGTGTGTGGTGTGTGCCTTTGCAGTGAGTGTGCAGTGTGTAGTGAGTGTGCAGTGAGTGTGCAGTGAGTGTGCAGTGTGTGTGCAGTGTGTGCAGTGAGTGTGCAGTGTGTAGTGTGTGTGCAGTGTGTAGTGTGTGTGCAGTGTGTGTGCAGTGAGTGTGCAGTGTGTGTGTAGTGTTTGCAGTGTGTGTGTGGTGTGTGCCTTTGCAGTGAGTGTGCAGTGTGTGTGCAGTGTGTGCAGTGTGTGTGCAGTGTGTGCAGTGAGTGTGCAGTGTGTAGTGTGTGTGCAGTGTGTGTGTGGTGTGTGCCTTTGCAGTGAGTGTGCAGTGTGTGTGGTGTGTGCCTTTGCAGTGAGTTTGCAGTGTGTAGTGAGTGTGCAGTGAGTGTGCAGTGTGTGTGCAGTGTGTGTGCAGTGTGTGCCTTTGCAGTGTGTGTGAAATGTGTGTGCAGTGTGTGTGCAGTGTGTGTGCAGTGTGTAGTGTGTGTGCAGTGTGTGTGCAGTGTGTAGTGTGTGCAGTGTGTGTGCAGTGTGCAGTGTGTGTGCAGTGTGTGTGCAGTGTGTGTGCAGTGTGCAGTGTGTGTGCAGTGAGTGTGCAGTGTGTGTGCAGTGTGTGTGCAGTGTGCAGTGTGTGTGCAGTGTGCAGTGAGTGTGCAGTGTGTGTGCAGTGTGTGTGCAGTGTGTGTGCAGTGTGTAGTGTGTGTGCAGTGAGTGTGCAGTGAGTGTGCAGTGTGTGTGCAGTGTGCAGTGTGTGTGCAGTGTGCAGTGTGTGTGCAGTGTGTGTGCAGTGTGTGTGCAGTGAGTGTGCAGTGTGTGTGCAGTGTGTGTGCAGTGAGTGTGCAGTGAGTGTGCAGTGTGTGTGCAGTGTGCAGTGAGTGTGCAGTGTGTGTGCAGTGAGTGTGCAGTGTGTGTGCAGTGTGCAGTGTGTGTGCAGTGAGTGTGCAGTGTGTGTGCAGTGTGTAGTGTGTGTGCAGTGTGTAGTGTGTGTGTAGTGTGTGTGCAGTGTGTAGTGTGTGTGCAGTGTGTGTGCAGTGTGTAGTGTGTGTGCAGTGAGTGTGCAGTGAGTGTGCAGTGTGTGTGCAGTGTGCAGTGTGTGTGCAGTGAGTGTGCAGTGTGTGTGCAGTGTGTAGTGTGTGTGCAGTGTGTAGTGTGTGTGCAGTGAGTGTGCAGTGTGTAGTGTGTGTGCAGTGTGTAGTGTGTGTGCAGTGTGTGTGCAGTGTGTAGTGTGTGTGCAGTGTGTAGTGTGTGTGCAGTGAGTGTGCAGTGTGTGTGCAGTGTGCAGTGAGTGTGCAGTGTGTGTGCAGTGAGTGTGCAGTGTGTGTGCAGTGTGCAGTGTGTGTGCAGTGAGTGTGCAGTGTGTGTGCAGTGTGTAGTGTGTGTGCAGAGTGTAGTGTGTGTGCAGTGAGTGTGCAGTGAGTGTGCAGTGTGCACTGAGTGTGCAGTGTGTGTGCAGTGTGTGTGCAGTGTGCAGTGAGTGTGCAGTGTGTGTGCAGTGTGTGTGCAGTGTGTGTGCAGTGAGTGTGCAGTGTGTGTGCAGTGTGTGTGCAGTGAGTGTGCAGTGTGTGTGCAGTGTGTGCCGTGCTGCCGGCTCTGCCCCGCTCCGGGTGTGAACGCAGAGGCTCCAGCCGGCGCACAGGCGCGGAAACCCGGGCTGGACTGCCATCTTTAGGGGAGCCGCGAAAGTGTCTGCGAGGAGAGCGTTTCTGTGCGAGCTCAGCTACAGCAGAACTGATGCGCTGTTAAAACGGCGTCGCTCGCTGGGTGATACTGCATACGAGCGCATTTACACAGATCGCTTTCAAGCACTTTTCAGATACAAACAAAAAATGAACGACGTTACTACAGTTTTAATTCTTTAGCATTAATTAATACGTTTTTCCTAATCTTATTCAAGTTTGAATGATGTTTACACTTAATGGCTACACTGTTATTATTAGTATTATTATTATTATTAGAGCAATCCAGATGAGTCTTTGGCATGAATGTAAGCATCACAATAAAAGTCACTGTGCGCTGAATCTGCTGTGCGGGACAGCGCAAACAAGTCCCCTGGTGTCATCATCATTATCATCATCATTATCATTATTATTATTAGGAGTACTCAGCATTACAGATTTTAATGCCAAAGTTGTCATCATAAATATCTTAATGCAGGACACACAGACCATTGTGGAGTGTTTTTCCCACGCAGTTACCTCGATAGGTTTTTGTTTGATGAATATTAACCCTTAGATAAAGGTATAATGTCCTATATGTATAATAAAATGTAGAACTTTTAATATTTCAATTTGTATTGTACACTACTGTAATATTAGAGCATGTCGAGGATCTCGCAAGTTCCTATAGGACATTTTTATAGACGTCCATACATGCTGGATATTGTGCGTTTGTCCAATGCAAATGAAGTTTGTGTTAGGCAGCAGAATTCAGTGTCTGCAATACCGTTGCAAAAGATTCACATCTTTAGTTATCTAGGGAAATCATGTATGTTTAAAACAGCAGCAGCAGCAACAACCACAACACGAGTAGAGAAAATAAAGAAAAGTGAAAAGAATGTCGCCTAAACTAGGGTCCGGCACAAAGCAAAACCTCGGCTACCAGTTTAGATTTGACGGCGTTTATTTTAATGACTGATAAGAGCTAAGAATAGCAGCTTAGAGAAAGAAAGAGAAAACATGTACCTAAACTAGCCACGAAATGAAATGACTGCTCAGAGTGTGTCTTATAAGTGATGAGACACTCACCACAACAGAATAGCAGTGCTTGCTTCCCAAGGACAGAACTAGTATTTACACTGAAAACCCTTAAAATGTGGTTAAACATTACACTTATTTAATACACCATTGTGTATTAATACTGCATATATATATATATATATATATATATATATATATATATATATATATATATATAAAGGAGACAATTAACACCCCTGACTGCAAAATTCAGATATGAAATCAGTATGAAAACAGAATGTCTGTAGTTCTATGGGATTGCATTAGCAGGAGAATTCATATAAAATCATATAAAAACAATGAATGAAACACTACTGTGCCAAAAACTGACATTATACAAGTCTGACCTGGACTGATACTGGTAGGCATCATATTTCAGAGCACAATAATTATATATTGTCCAGTTGACCATTTTACAGTCCTTTATGGATCTTTTAAATAATGTTATAAGTAAGATTCTGTATGTCTGCATGATTTCCTTAGCTGAGGATGTCTGCAGCTGTAATATGCAACACAGTGATCTACATGCCTGAGCTGTATTTAGAAATTAAGATAAAAAGGAAGAAAACAGTATTCCTACTCATTGTGAACTGATCTTTAATGTTTCTTTGCTTGCTTGCTTGTTTGTCAAATACAGACCATGTATTCATGCAATATCTATTGAGAGGAATCGTGGTTTTGAATGAGCAGTGGGCTCCTCATGTAATCTACACTACAGCCCTTAGAAAATAAATGGCAGAGATAGCACTGCATTTGTGTGCTTGCTGACTTTTCTGTTAAAGCTCTGCATGCTATCACAGAGAAAATGTATCCACACAGCTGCAAATCTTTAGGGGTCAGACAGAGTAAAACTTATGTATCTCATACCCACAGCAAGGCCTTCAATATCTCTCTCTTCTGTCTGGACCCTTCTTTCAGGGGAAAGTATATACAGAGTACTTGAATGTGAATCGTGCTCTGAACAGTTATATATTTTCTAAACGCAATCACTGTTTCTGTGCGATAGAAGTGCAGCAGAATTGTATGTAAACAAACACAAATTTCCACATTACAACCAGCTTGCAGTACAAAAGCACAATGTAGCAATGTTACAGCAGTTTAAGCTGTGGATGCATTCTACTAAAGTCAAGACACCTAAAAAGGCATTAACATGTAAAACTCATCTATCAATGTCACAGCAATGCAGTAAGCAGTGTACAAAGCCAATCCTCATTGTGCAACATATTGTGTAATGACATTATTGTACCTTCCTTTGCTCATTCCGGCTTATACAAATGTGGTAACTTAACAAACTACTGTTCAAAATAGAAACCTGTTCCCCGGGGCTCTGTAAATATGTTATCTAAGAATCTCAGTTTTCCCTGAACTGTGAACACTTTAAAGTGGCCATGATATTAAAAGCAGATTCTCTTGGTATCTCAATGATAAAATGACAGAAACAAAAGCAAGTGGCTGAAATAAGTGAATGCATTAATATAGCACACTGTTTTGACTGAATGGACAACATTAAAATGTTCAAAGTTCAAATTTTAGCATCAAAAAGTCCATTACAACATTTAATACCAGTGTGTGGAAGGCTGGGTGATTTAACACTGCATTGAAATGCACTGAAGCACAACGACCTTATTCAACACACTTTTATGTTATGCAGACTGTATTCATAAACCTTTCACATGGCCGAACAAGTGGGATAAGCAAATGCAATGACACAAACACACAAACCTTACTGATACCGCCTGTAACACAACAGCATATAATCAGTAGACCCATGTGGCCATCAATGTATGTAAATGTATGTATGTATTTCCCAAATAGAAAGAAAAAATAATAGTTTCAGTGTATACCTTAAGAGTCCAGCAACTGTTTGTTATTTGTAAGTAACATAAGGATAGCACGCTAAATGTATGATAATATATGTAGCTGCATAACTGTCCTACTCCCCCAACCGCAGAAATAAGGGTGTCTGAACTGCACCGGCCTGTATTCAATAAAACCAGCACTGAGCTAAGTGTAAATCCATGTATTCCTCCAAGCATTGCCAAGCCCGAACATCAAAATACGACAGAAACGTAAACCCACAAAACGTTTCAGCCGTCTTTACATTAATCAGTATAGTATTACACATAGATCACCAAAATAACGTCCTCCACTCAAACTGCATCACAGTGGACTTTCCCCTCTGATTTCAGCTGCAAATGCGCAGTTTTGTCATCAGTTTCAGAGGATCCGAGGTGCATAACAATTGTGAGCAGATCCTGTTATTTCTCCGCACATGTAAGCACGAAGTGGTCTGTTGTTTTTGTCGCTTGGTTCCTCCTATATGCTGAACATTTATTCAATCTCACATTCAGCTCGTTATAGAGATGCTTTAATTCATGTATTCTCCTGGAAAAATTGACAAAATATGTAGTATAAAAGTCGATTATGGGTAAACAATGCCTATCTGTATTGGAGGGGACATTTTCTGACACTGAAATCTGCTGATTTGGGGAAAGCACTGGCGAGTAACCAGCTGTATTCATTCTGCTCTGTATTTATTTATTTATTTATTAATTTATTTATTTATTTCAGTTTATTTTATTCGATTGTATGTGAAGTGTTTAATTTGATCTTGTAGGCATGGGCTGAGTGGGGTGCACTATATTAATACATGGTTATAGTTGCGCACATATGTAGGAATAATCGTAATATATACTTATTAATATATTCAGAAACAAATTAGTTTTACCTGTGTCTACGATTGACATTCGTACTTTTCATTTCACACTTACATAGAAATTCACTTTGACTGTGATGGAAATAATGAGCAGATAATTATACACCTTGCACAAGGGGAGAAATCTTAGTTTGCAGTTTTGTCTGTTATACCCACGCCTAGCAAACAAGAATGAACGTTGATTCAAAACCCCATTGTAAAGAAAATTACAAAATAAAATAACGTTTTATGAAGCACAGAAGAAGACGTTATGATGCTGATGATTATAATTATGATGATTATTATTAGTGGTAGTGGTTTTGGTAATTAATAATAGTACAAAATATAGACAAAAAGTCAACTAAATCAACTAAAATAAATATATATGTATTTATGTATACACACACAACTACATAATCACAACATGTATTTACATTTACAAGTCAGTCAATAAATTAATTGATTCATTTTTGCGCGATGTTGCTTTTGTTTTTTAGGTATTCCTGGTGTGGTTTTTACGATCCCAAAATGTAAATGTAAAAGGTCATTCTCCGCAGTCTCTCCTGTGTGGCAGCTGGTGCGAAAACTTAGAAAGAGAGAGAGAGAGAGGGGAGAAAAGTCTCAAGAAAAAGAAAAGGAAAAGGGGGAAAGGAGGAGGACTGTTCACTTGTGCATTAGTGCCATTTTGGATGTCATCTGTTTCCTTGGTGACTATGCTCAGCCCTCAAAGCCCCTGGGCTCCGGGATTGTTAGAGAAAACCAGGCTATTTCTGCACCATCATTTATCACTGTCACCACATAATGATTCCCCTCGCAGCTCCTTATTGATGTTTGTAATTGCATTATCTCATAAGGGGGGATGATCAATGCAACCGAGCCATGCATTGTGGGGTCAGAAGATGCCAAAGTGCTGTTTGTCCATTTAATACAACAAGCCCTCATTATCTCCAGGACTGCATTCAAGAAAGATTGGATCTGGTCCTGACTCAGATATATATCCAAAGGACCTAATGCATGATTTGTGTAACCTCTGGACAAAAATTAAAAAGAAAGAAAAAGCTACATTTGAAATGCGCATCAACTCAATAATGTGCTTTAACTGAGAAAAATGCTTTCGTGAACTAAATCGCGCGGTGGCATCTGGTTATTAAGGGAAATGTTTTAGTAGGAGACGACTTCTGAATTTGGATTAAATTACATCCATGGCTTGTTTGAAAATCGACTATGCAAGCATTGACGAATACCATTTAAAATGGGGGGGGGGGGGGGGGGGGGAAAGTTATTTTTAACTTTTTCGATAAAGATCTGACATCAGTCTCGTATGCAATGCTTATTATTTCAAGGTCGGAAATGGCAAGATATTTTATTGCTTGAAAGCTTTGCACAAATAATGTCAAGAGTTGGTCAAAAGTAACAGGAATGACTGAGCTGCAGCCAGTCCCTTGGATAGTGATAGCCCTAGACGTTTAGGATGATAGATGCAGTCCAGGAAAATGAAGTAATTATATCACATTTCACATTTCAGCAAAGCCGAACCAGTCAAATGCCCATGTCCAATTCAGGGACCAACATCCTTTACGTGTCCATCGAAATCACAATTAGAGAAAATACAGCATTCGTACATATAACTCTACTAGATTAGTAGCCCGACTCGTATTAGTGGTATTATTATTATTATTATTATTATTATTATTATTATTATTATTATATAATAATAATAATAATAATAATAATAATACATATTTAATTAAAAAAGAATGCTGCTGGTCTGCAAGAAGCATTTTTTATTAAGTTTTATGGAGTATAAAATTGCAAAGATGTAGACAGACACGCTTATTTAGCTTTAAGATTTGGGATTTTAACAATCATCCCAATCAGTTCTGTCCTAAATTGGGTATATTAATCATCCACGTTTATGGGTAATAATGTATTATTACTATTATTATTATTATTATTATTATTATTATTACTACTACTACTACTACTACTAGTACTACTACTGTTGTTATCTGTTAAAAGTCATTCTACTTTCTCTTTTTGCTATTTGCATTTCAAACACACACACACACACACACACACACACACACATTATATATATATATATATATATATATATATATATATATATAAGTTCATGACGTCTTGCCATTTCCACACACATTTCCTGTTTGTTTGTTTTATCTGCAACGATTCATCATTTTCATTCAAAGAGAGATTTCAAACCTATAGTCATTTCGGTAGAAAGTGTCTTTTCTTTTCATACAAAAAATGTATACAAAAATGCAATATTTTGACGTTCAGATTGTAAAGCACCTATGAAATAAATAAATAATATTTTACTAAGGATAACGTTTTAATTTGTAAAATACATTTGCAGCCGGTAATCACAAATATATTCTTAAAGTCGAATAAAAATCACAATATACTGTGTAATTAGTGTTGATTTGTCTGTAATCGAAAGTATATTACTATTAAACGTTTACGCAGCATTTACATATGTATTCGGTGAAAATGACAAATGTGTTGTATTAATCTAAAGAAAAAATACGACATCAATTGTATGTATTATAATAATAATTTAACTTATCTGAAACCTACATGTAAAAATGCAATGTGTCTTTTGCACATTAACACTATTATGTAAGTTCACTCATTGATAATTATTCCTATGATTGCTAAATATGCAGATGACTAATAATACGAAAAATATATTTATATTTTACATATGTACATAACTGCATATATATATATATATATATATATATATATATATATATATATAGTTTTTTTAGTCCGTCGTTTTTATTGTTTTTTGTTTTTTAAAATTTAGAAAACTATTGGGGAAACAGGTATAGTTTTCATTCGTTGAGGGATATCCATAGCTTGTAAGTGGAATCAAATGGAAACGTTGAAGGGTCTGGTGAGGGAGACGAAGATAAATTAGTAATCCCTGATTTACGACCTTCTTTCATGCGTGTGAAATGAATCCGAAAAATGAATCGCAAGGAAGTTCATTTCACCTTTTTTTATTTTTTTGTTACTTCATATAAATAAACTTGTGTGTAATATTTCATTTCCCATAACTGTATGTTATATAAATATATAGCCTATACAATCAATAGCTTAAATTGATTACCTTAATTATCTGTAATAACTATATTCATGACTATGCAGTTGCCTACAATATGAATACAATACAACATCAATTTAATGCATTATTAAATACGTAATAATTAAAAAACATGAATGAAAAGTATGTCATTGGGTTTATTATTTGTCTAAAAAGTGTGAGCACTGAGCAAAAAGACGGTTCTGGTATCAACATGAAAGGATTATTATAAGTGGGCAACATCCCAGAGTTAAAAAAAGACTACTATAGTTCGCACAGAGCTGGAGACAGTGTGGGGATGCGGCCGCTGTGGACGTTACTTTAATTATTGCCTCTCCACTTAAAGCCAACTGCGTTTTCACCTTAAACATAGGATATTTCTGTCAGCACCTGGGCTGCTTACAACTGCGGCGTGCTCGTCTCTGCTCTCTCTCTCTATCACACACACACACACTGTCTCTGTATCTACAGTGGCTTGACTTGGGAACACGGATGCATTGAAGGTGACCTTGACAGCAGCCGGCCCGGGTCGGAGCAGGCAGGGCTGCTTCAGGTGTCACAGAGGGTAGGCCAGCTCGGCTCCTCTGTGCACCTGATGAGACCTGATCCAGTAATAGCCACTGTGTGAGCCTTTAATGAGGCGCCCTGTGAGAGACTATCGACCCCCACCTGCTCTCCGCGATAATACCAACAGTGCCAGGGAAATGCCAAAACGCAGTCAGCATCCTCTCCCCTTCTTCTTTCTCTTGTTATGAGGGATTGCGTTTCAGGCGCACAATAGCCACTTATGTGCACTGACTGCTTTGATCCTGGCCTGCCCTGGAAAAGCACCTGACAGTGAACTGTGATGCACCTCGAGTGAAGTCGGAGGAAAGACAATACGACAGGACAGTGTGTCCATACACGGGCTGCCTGACTGCGCCGGCTGGGCTCGGAGACGGGAGACAGGGCAATATGCATTGAGTGCAAAAACAATATCTAACAAAGCACTCCACCCGTTTACTATGCTTTACTAAGAAAATGATGCATTACCCAGCTAACACACAACGTTGTAGCAACACAGCCCACTACGTTGATACAACGCTGTAGCAACGTAATATTGTTAGCTGGGCATTTGTGGTTTGTGTATGCGGTATAACTCTTTCTGTATTCATGCTGTCATACAGACTGCACCAAAACCAAATATTGCCCTATACTGTACTTTGTCATATGGAGGGGGTTGTATGGCAGGACTTCAAGTAAGTTTATATTCAATTCCTGGGCTCCTACACATATGTGATTTTTAATTACTACTTTGTAATAACGGATACAAACCCCCTTGGCAGTAATACATCAAATGTATTAACACCTAATGACTACCAAAATGTAAGCAGAGTTTGAAACCAATAAATGCATGCAACAAACAAGAAAAACAGATGTGAATCATTTCCTTTTGATGGTGATATATGCTAATACCATGTTCATATCTGTAATAAAACGATACTGAGATAAAAATGTGATTTTAAGGGCTATATTTAAATCAAAGGAATAACAGGTTTTCAAATATTTATAACATTATAACAAAACAGAATGCTGATCAACTACAAGACGAGAGCTTGTGGATTAAGGGGGAAATGTCATGTTTTGTGTAAAATATCTTTCAGGCTAGACAGTTCCTGTAAGAACTAATTAATAAAACAAACAAAACGCACCTCCACTATCCTCCACCTACATCTTTCCACAATTTCTTTCTTAGCTAAGTAGAAGAAACGTCCCAGACTTTTTCCTCCTATCTAAATTGGGAGTACTTCATAATACAATAGTAGTTAATTGGGTGTCAATAATAATAATAATAATAATAATAATAATAATAATAATAATAATAATGTTTTAGTAGTTTTCGTTTTTACTCACCGATATTTTTAAATCAGCTCTTTTGCTTTTAGTACTTCACAGTCATGTCTTGGAAGGTAGAAATGGATCTTTAATACCTAAATCTTTTTCAACCATGTAGTGGACTATGCCTTATGAACCAGCTACACTGTTCCCTAAACCTGAAATACAATCAATGACGGGCACACACACACACACACACACACACACGCAGAGAAAGACATGTTTTATTTGTATTATTTAAATCCCTTTTTTTATTATCTTTCCTGGAGCCCTCAACGCACACTGTGGCGGAGTTATAATGTGTAGATGCCTCATTAGTGTGCAGGACTTTTAATGTACCTGTCACACTCACCTGTCATGCCTCAGCAATGCGCAGTCTATAGCCTGGTTCACTGCCAACATATCACCATCAGCCATCAATGCTTCCTCCCGAGGAAACCATATGATGGGTGGCTATGAAAAAAAAAGAAAAGAAAAGAAAGACAGCCACGCAATTTCTCACCCGGGCAAAGCTGATACACTGATGCACAATGGGAAGAACGAGCGAACGGTTCTTTTATCAGCATTTTATCGTCCCTGACACCTGTTCAAATGAGTTTAATTTAAAGAAAGCCAAAAGAGACAATTAACACTGAACCCTGAACACTGAACAGACTAACATACAAACACACAGCCCAACAGCACAACACTCAACCTAGACACGCTGCTGTGCGATAGCATTAGCGCTACTGAGCACTGCAGGCAGGATGTGTAGGTAGACCATGATTTGAAATGTTAAAATAAGTAACATTGCATACAAACTACATATTAAAAGTTAACTTTGCTTTAAGAATGTAAATGCACTACTGTGTAATTTAACAATAAGTTATTAATACTATACACTACTGCGCAACTACAATAAATTAAGGTTAATGTATTAATACTTAATTAGTGATGAGATGCAATACATCACTAATATATCAGTTATATATCAGGTGCTAAAACGTACAATTTTTCTCCACCCGGTGATTAAAATTAACTGTTACTTATTAGCCAAAGAGTTCGTGCTTGGCCAAGTTTATTTTTAATTAACATGTCAATCTAAACATGGTTGTTTCAGAGAAATGGAGTGGTACAAGATTTACTGTACAATAAAAAAAAAAGTTTTCCTCCCATGGGCAAACGTACAAACTGTTAGGACTGCAAGTTTGGACAAGACAGCGAATCACAAATACCTGGGTTACATAGAAACATTAGCCATAAAGCCTTGGCTTGCAGCCACGTTGATATCTTTATGAAAATAGTTTGTTGTGTGAAAAGGCACGTTATGTGTATGACGCAGCTGTTAACATGCAGACCTGACTCAAACACCACAACACAAAATACCATGACAGTAGGACATATTGCTGTGGACAACTGAGAAAACTACACGTCGATAAAGACAAGAAGAGGGTATTATACGTAAATATTTCAATATACAATTCCTGAAAGTTTCTTACACTTTGAACTTTAAAATCAGACCCCAGATATGCCTTCCGCATTTTTCTTTTCTTTCTTCATTCTCTTTCTGACTTCCCATATGTTGTGATATTCTAACAGACTTTACTAAAGTATTAAAAACTGCATTAATGCCTTACTTACAAAATACATTAATGGCAATGCATTTATTAATTTTATTTATTTATTCACAATTTGCAAATTTCCAAAACACATATTCAGAGGGTGGTTTTGTAGTTACCCTGAAGTTTTATAATTTTAAATTCCACAAAACATTGGATAAAATGTAATACTTAAACAAAATAACATTTTAAGAATGCATCTCAGCATTAAAGTATGCATTGTTAATAATAATAATAATAATAATAATAATAATAATAATAATGGAAACAAATCATTTCTGAAAAGGCTGTATATTTGAATAACAAAAAAAGCTAAATAAATAAAGCAAAGAGATTTTTTTTTTTTTTTTTTGTAATGTAGACATTCAAAGTTCAACCCATAGATTTCCATTACTGTATTTGCTTAAATCTAAATCCATGGGCACATCACACATTTTTGCAATACTTTTACAATGAGAGTAGACAGATTTGGTAAATATCAAAGGAAGCACATTCCCTGGCTGCATACTTGTCAAGACTCCAACTACTCTACACTTTTAGCTAATTTTGTTTAACTGAACATGCTAAGGGAATGCTCATTTAACCTGTACCTTTTAGTTCACTGCGGGAACTTTATTTATTTTGTATTTTGCGAGCCTATCAGCAATGTATACAAGGTATCAATTATATTTTGCAACCTCTATAAATAACACTCTGTGACTGCATTAATAAGCATCCACACATGGCGTGCATATTTATCAGCTTTTATTATTTTTTTACCCAACTTCAGAACACTGACTGGTAAGAAAAATGTCAGCAAGAAGTTCTCTCACCTTGTCAATTTTAGAAGCTGTCTTTTCACCTTCACACTGCCAGCCATTCCTCATTAAGCATACAGTGAGATGCTCATGCTATTGTTAGTGCAGAGCTGCTACAACTTCCTCTCAAACAGCACACTAAATGCTTGGATTGTGAAAGTGTATTTAAAGTAATTATCTGGAGATAGACTTGGTGCCCACAGATACATTTACTTGATTATTCTTTGTACCCCCCGTCTCTTTCCTCACAATGGTAGTTTTGTTCTTCCAGTGGATTTTCTGTGTACCTTTTCAGTGTAATTCATTTATGAAATATTTTATTTCAATGTCATACATCAGGGATTTCTTTTTTTGAATGTAACCAAAATACCCTAGATGTTAGTGCTTAGATGGAAAAAAAGACCCATTCAGATTGTACAAGAGCTGCATACTTTTAAATACTGATGCATTCATTCACAGAGGACAGTGCTGGCCAGGGTGACATCTAAGCTGGAGAAAACCATTGAACAAGCCACAGCAATTGTTAAGTAATCAGGACCTTAAACCTCAACATTATTTTGAGTCAAATAAGACATGTACCTTTTATTTAAACTGGAGGCAAAGTAGTAGCTTGTCTGGAAAAGCTGAGTGACTGCTTGCACAGGAAACACAAATGTCTGTGTATTGAAGTGCCACATAACATAAATGGTGCTCAGCTTACCTTCTTTACACTACTCTGGCAATACACATATATATATATCACTCCTATCCCACAAGATTAGAGTCCTTATTTAAACAGTCCAGACTCTCTCTCTGAAAATGTCACTCACAGTATATTGTGATAAATTATGTGGTGGTTGGAGTATTCTCACCACCGAAAGGCCAAGAATAAAACTCCACATTTGATCTTGCATTGGGAAAAGCTACATCCAATTTTTATAATATATTTGTAGCTCTAAGACGAGTCGGTATTTAAGATGGAAATCAGGTGAGTTTGTCAAAATTATTGATAGTACCTACTGTTTAAAATGGGGGTGGAAATTGGAAAGATTAACCTGCGTTTGCTGGCACATGAACTGGAGATATAGTAAAGAGTGTATGCAACACTTACAAGAAGGTAACTTGGAAAAGAAGCGAGAAGACCCTTACAATGTTTTACCTGAGAGGAATTCCACTGCTCTTGAGTAATAAGATGGAAACAAACACTCTTCCGAACGTGACAATCTGCTTCGCTGAACTGCTAAGCAAAATTTAGCTGGAAAAAAAAGGGGGAGCTGTAAAGTCTAAACTCTCAGAAGACTTGGAACAGTACAGCAGTAGTCTTTCTGCTTTGAAATTTATGGGCCATAGACAGTTTATAAGAAGCAATGTAGTTCATCAGAGTAGCAGGCTGATTGAACACATGGGAACATTCTGCACAGGAAGCCCAGTTTTGGAATAATACTTACCCAGATAAAGATGTTTTCCTGGTAAAGTAAAACAGTAGGGAGTCCAATGGCCACTTACTCTTTTAAACCAAATATGTACGAGACTCACTTAGCTATTCTGTTTTATATCCGTTCACACTGGTGAAGTGTTCAGCTGAAATAATTCTACTGAATATGTCACATGTAGGGCTGAAGACATGCCAGAATTTTATAGATGGATAATTACAGTTACAACAGCATATTGCTCTGTTACCTTTATTTAAATGCTTCCAGACAATTGTCAGAATTCCATGAGATTTTATTTTACTAGCAAAAGTATGATAGCATTCAAACTGTGAAAGAAATATTACAGTAAACAGCGAGATGCTATGGAGGAAATAACTGACATGCTTATTCCAGACTCAAGAACCCAAGTACAGAGCGGTCAGACTTAAAACAATCAAACAAAAGTCAAATAAAAAAGTCACTTTTAAAGTTACAAACAGAGAATGTATACAGAAATATGGAGAAACACTTTTTATTCCAGAGTATTACTTTAAATTAATCAAATTTATCATCATAAAATATAGAAGTGTGTTTGTGGAAAGCATATGCAGTTGGCATTCAAGTCTTACACATTTTTTATAATATGACATTGTATTAAATTGTATTGTATTATATGATATGATTTTATTATAAAGTATTTTGTTATGCATTTGCAGACCATAATTCCCCAAGATTGCAGTATTGCGGAGGCATTGTCAATGAGTAGTTTTAACCAAGTTTGATGAGTAAATTGATGGTATTGGAAAACAGGAGCGCAGAAATAACGATTTCACTGTAATAAGTGCGGTAACCCTTGCATTCTTATCTCTATGCAGCTTGCTATTTTGTAGTTTTGTAATTTAACAAAAGGAAAGTGTGCTCATACACCTGGTAGTAAACCATAGCTGTATAAATATCCTGGCAAATGCAGAAGGGGAAAAAAAAGAAAGTTTATCATCAACACCAGCTTGAATCAAAACGGAAGAAGATTTTTGAAAACTCCAAGTATAGCCCCTGTGGTCGCCACCCCTTACAGCACTTTACAATTGTTTATGTGAAAATAAATCCAGTCCCACTTAGAAATAAAAGAAACAAGTCCATCTGATCAAACCTCTTTCCCAGACAAGCCCGGCGCATTTCACATAAAAAGCTTTTAGTCCCGAGAAGCACAGCTGAGCCACGGCTATTGTTAGCCCCTATGATGGATTAAGTTCAAGAATGTTAGTGTTATCCACTAAAACACTTTTTAATTTATTAGTGATTGTATAAGCAGGGTCAACGGAGCTAAATGGGATGTCAATGACCTAAATAGAACTCCAAGGTAAATAATAAGTACTAAAATGAGTGAGTAACCTGAGCAGCACCTCTCACTGCCTCGTTCGAAACGTGCAAATGATATAAACTCACACATGCAGAAGTAGGAGTTTAATTCTAATGAGAGCAGATCCTGAGGTCTCCAGCTTTTTATGAGAGAAATTCCACCTCTTTTTATTAGACTTTCTTGGAAGCAGGGAAGGGCCTGCTGATTAAAATGCAATGCTTAAGATATAAACACACACTTTTTCATTAAAGTTCATCGTGTGTATAGTTCGTCCTTAGCACCGCAGTTTCTGGAGTTGCGAATCCATGCTTCAGATTTTACATACACTTCAGCAGCTGTCTTCTTCCCTGTCGCACAAAACCTCAGCTTTAATTCAGTCTCTCCCTCTGCAGAACTGTAAATTGTCAAACCTACATATTTCAAAGAGGATAATTGAAAATGGTAATAGGAACTCTGATCTGAAGGGAAATTGTTTTTGTGGGTTTTCAAGTACATAAATGTCAACATAGTTTCTTTCGAGCAAAATATTTTATGCGTCAGACGTGTCAGATTTATTTATTTATTTGTTTATTAATTGTATTTGCACAGCACCACATTTGAAAGGATGTTAACAGAGGATTTTAGGAAACAGACCAGACAAAAAATGTATATGCATAATGTCCTAGCATGTCATACAGAGTTAAAGCGGAAAAAAAAATCATGGAGTTTGTTGGGGACGAAAAAAAACAATCACTGATCTGAACTTTCCAAAACGATGTGAAGAAGAACTAGTGAATCTAAGAGCTCCTGAATTTACTCTACTTTCTGCTGCCCCCCCTCACCTCCACTGAGTGCGATCCTTCTACTTTTTTATTCCCCACAATTGATTCTGCTACAGATAAAAACATTGGGATTAATTACAGGGGTAATTAATTATTGTAATGAAGAGAAAGGGATAAATCATTTGTCTCCAGTTGGCTGAGCCATGACTCCACATTAAACTGACAAAAAAACAACCCCCCAAAAAATATATATACACATATTGAGCATCAGAGAGTAAACAGAGCATCAAACCAATTATTACATGGGAATATCAAACACTGAACCCTTGCTTTTTAATATTTTGTTATTATTTATTTAATTGATGAATAATTGAATTGATGAATATTTAATTGATGAATGAGCTTTCCCAGTGTGTGGCTCAGGCTAAACTACTAATTCACCAGTCTTTAATTATCCCAAGAGAAGGAATCTACAACAATTCTAATAACTTTTTGACTATTGTAGACAACTATATATTGACCGATTTATAGAAGACTGCATACTATATATTTTTGCTTCTTCAATAAATCATGTATGTAGCATTCTGAATAAGGCTGAAGGTAATTTTAGCAGCTCTGTGACAGTGACACAATTTAAAACTACAAAACAGGTACCCCTATAACCTATATAATGTGTTGTGGATAGTTTAAAGAGAATTACTATAAACATACTTAATTAAAGGGCAAAATGTAAATAGCTAAGATAAATAAATAACATTGGTGGCTAGATTGTACCCAGGCATATACATGTAAGTTTATGTAAATGTAAGTACTATTGTATTGTATTAACCCTAGAAAATGAAAATTTAATTTATATTTCTAAATAATTTTGCCACAGCATATATAAGATTTAAATGATTTTGCTCCATCTCAAGGTAGCTGTACATTTTTTTTACTGGTGTCACACCATGAGCAAAAAATAATACCCAGTGATGATTTCTGGTGGTTTCTGCTGGGTCTGAAGTCTTTCAAAATGTCTAATTACAGTTTGCATTTCAACTGACATATTGTCCCTTTCCATGATTGTTCATCCACAATACACTCACATAAACAGAGGTGCTTGATTTTCTATTTGCAGCTGCAGTTTAGATTACACATGAATTGGATTGTAGCTCAGCATTAACCTCCTTTCAAACTGTGATCAATGTTTATTTCCGCCCTCCATTTTATAGCTGAACTGTACAAGAGCTAACTGTTGCTGGCCTTCAACACAGCACAATGAGCCATGGCAAGCTATCCCTAACAATTGACATCAGCCCTTTCTGTTAGAGGCAAAAGCGGTTTGTATAAATATAAAAATATGACACGGCAGAAAGGGTTAATTCTATTTTTTTTTGTGAGAATCTAAAATAAATTGCTTTATGCAAGACATGATCAGCACTCAGGTGGATAGTCTCAGGTTTCTTGTTAGAACACACATATAAATGTGATAAAGAAGGATTCAACTGCTATTTTATCTTTTAATATATAAAAAAATACTGGTCTGTTACATATTCAACCCCATGTCTCCAAAGACAGGGCGTGCTCATATTCGTTTTGAACGATTCCCTCAATAAGGACATAATGAACTCAAACAAAAATGGGAAAAGACAGAACTGTAGGCTGTTACAGTTTATATTTACGACACTCGCAATGGCCTGTTTCCATGCTATCCCTTTTCCTGTTTATACTCTTCAATCAAAGCATAGAGTTAAACAGGTTTAAGCCATCCATGGTTGTGTTTTTGCCAGTGTCCTTTTGGCCTTATGACTAAGAGCAATAGTCAACTAATGCTACAAATCAGTGATTAATGGCTGAGTATTTATAGTCATCTGGTTGAAAGGCCATCGTGCCAGTCTCTTAACTTTCAAGGTCCCAGAGTGAGATGCATATTAATTTCTGAGGCTAACGTTGTGCTTGATCCCTACAGGGAGTTCAGAAAAGAGTAGATTAGGGAGAAAAATGACTTGTAACCATCTAGGATGGGAACAAAGCACCTGGATTTGCTTCTTTGATAATATCCTGTTGAAGAATGACTTTGAAAGCCACAATCCAAACATGCCTTTAAATGGAAGCCCGTGTGGGACAAAAAAGAGGAAAAGCCCTTGGTGTTACCATGTGACTTGTGTTTTCAGATTAAGACAGGAGATTAAAGAATTTTACCCAGCAACTTGAGATGCTTTGTTAGGAACTGAAGAGACTTGAGCTGTTTTGTCCTCAAACCACATGTGAGCAGAAAGCAAACAGACACTTAATCCTGACAGACAGCAGAACTTGACATCAATTTGTCCCTTGGGGAGAGACCACGAGTTCTCAGTGACTAGCTAAACTCTTGTATCACCCCCCCCGATTCTTTCTGGGTTTTGTAAACTCAATGCCATAGCAATATATCCATGCCCAGAGAGATCAGGCCACATGTTATAACTCATAGCAGCTCTGCTATTGATCAGCACTTCTGCAGGCTTTAGCATATAAATAAAATTAAAGTTTACCAAATTCAGCTAAATATGTGACGACTTATATTGGAAGCATACCAATTAATGATAGACAGTGCATTGGTTACTCAGTTGAAAGGAATACTTTAATGCTTTATCATTTTACATTATGTATGGCAAAGGCTAGAGGAAAAAGTCTGAACTGTAGCTGAAAGAATTCATACAGCATCAGACATTTTTGTGTTTATATATATTTACTTAATTCATAAAGCCACTGGCACTCTCAACAGGACTGTCTCTGTAAAACTTAAAAAACGTTACTTGAATTAAATACAAAACACTTTTATATATTTTTAAAATCCAGATACATTTATTTATCCATAACTATTAAGTACATATCTGTATATACATACGTTTCTCTTGGATTCACTGTATACATAAAATGTATGTGTGCGTTTGTATATGAAATACATACAGGATTTTCTTTTGTGGTTCATTCATTAAATGTTTTTTAGTTAAAGTTTTTTTAACACAGCACCAAATACTGGAGTGTATCTTTAAATCACAGAGGTAGAATAACACATTATTGCGTGGCCCATGTGTCCCCTGGGAAGACAGAGCAGGCCCGGGGTTCCATATTGGGAACAGCTCAGTGGTTTCAGAGCGGCCCGTGACTGCTCTCGCCCTCCCTGTCCTGGGAGGACTGCTGATCTAGTGTGAGGGGCCGCGGAGGGGGCCGCTTGGGGAAATTAGCCCAAACTTTTCAACTTTTTTTTTTTCCAAGGTAAAGCAAAATCGGGGTGACTCAAAGGACACAGTGTCTTGTAAAACATATGTACTTAATATTAGAGTCATAAAACTTGTTAAATTAAAAGCTATTTCGGAAAATAGAAAGGGAAATATTTATGCTTCTGTCCAAGATAGAGCTCATTTTATCCCGGAGCAGTTTCTCCCCCCAGCACACAGGTAAAAAAACTGTCAACACGTGAGAAGCTTTACTATATAAATTTACTGACAGATTAATACACTCAACTGGGGTCTTTTAACAATTAAACTTCCATTCCTATCGTAGTTCAAAGGCTGCTCTATAATTAAAAACAATATATATATATATATATATATATATATATATATATATATATATATATATATATATATATATATATATAAACAAAGTTGTAAACAAATGCAATCAAGGAGGGGTTCTTAAATTGCGTATGTTCTACTTTACAAAGAGAGAAAGAGAAAGAAAAATACTCATGGTGCCCCCTCCCCAAAAAGGGGGCTGTGATTGAAAAGCTGCAAAAAGCAATTATAATTCTGAAAATGTACAGGCCACTCATTCTAGCTGCAGTTTATCCCATAAATCTGTGGGTTCACTCTGTGTACTTTGTTATGACCTTTCAATATCCTTTTCTGGGCTCATTTTTTACCTTTTAGCATTAGTGATATACACATTGTGTCCAGTTTGTTGACGGCCGCAAGCATAAATGTTCCTATTTAACAGCAAACTTCACAAACGTGTCTTTCATGCAAGACAAATAAAGCACTGGTGTCCCCTTGCAATGAAGTGTGTTACTGTCTCTTCACCAACAAGCAACCTCACTGTATTACATAGTTTTGAAACCTCATTTCACTTATTTAGATATTTATTTATTTGCTTATCTATCTATTTATTTAGTGTGAGTCTGGGAAAAGTCATTATTTATGCAACTATGCAGAACTATTGTCAGAACGTCATTTTTTTCGGTTTGTTTTATTCTGTGTGAATTATCAAACCAGATCTCTTGCATTGATTCCAGTGCGTTTTTTTCAGATTTACTCCTTTAATATAAACCAGCATGTACTTGCAAGGAACTACATGTTGGGCGGAAGATTTATTGTCTATTTGATCTCAGACTGAGAAAGCGCTGTATGCCTTATCTGCACATTGGATGGATGTGTGCCGCACCAAACAAAATTGTGTATACTCATTACATAAAAAATAAAAACACACACACACACACACAAAAAATGCAATGAAAATTTATGACCTTAACATTCCTTCAGGGTCAAGCAATTTATCAAATCCTCCACTTTCTGGTTTCAATTACACAGCTATTGTGGAAAGAGGCTATTTTAGCAGGTTCATTTGCCTCAGTAGGGAATATTAAGACTTTAGCTTAATGCTTCACCTATACTGTGGCCCATTTTAGCCTTTTAAGAAATACCAATCATCAGTCTTGGAAAATAATCCGTACTGGACCTATGTATCAGAATAGTGCTTTTATCAATGTATAGGATTGGCGGCAGTGACTGTGGTAGAGTGGTGATAAATCCCATTTTTATTACTGAAAAATTCCAGTCTCTCTCCAGGCCTGACAGCTCCCCACGTTCTCGTACCCGTTTGGACAATTTCTACACTGTGTCCATCTGGTTCTTATTAAATCTCAACCTGCTTGCATCTGATCCAAAGAGAGAAAGAAAAAAAAAAGAAACAGGTCACAATGAGGGGAAAGACGGCAAGGTGATGGGCATAACAGGGAAAAAAACAGGCAACTGGGAGCTTCCAGAGAGAGAACAATATTAATAGAAAGTCAACAAAGCTGAACAGGACGGACCGTATGCATGGACTGCGCTGGTGTCATTAGTGTAAACAGTCAGGGAAGACACCGCCAAAAGAAATCATTTGGTAAAGCAAAAAGCCAGCTTGTTCTGTACAGTCCTGTTTATTACCCACTCTGCTGGCACCTGCTTGGAAGAAGGGTTGCCAAAACACATTTCACTCTTTTCCCAGCTAAATGACGGCAATGATCTTTTTTGTATTATATTTAAAGGCTGAATAAAGGGATGCAGTTGGCCCAGTTTCCTGCTACGGCAGTATGACATTAGAACAACCAGCACTGAGCCAAGTCTTTTGAAATAATTGCCCACCTTAAGAAACGCTGTTTGTTCTTCACGCCACATAGATATGTCGTGTCCTCGGTTTTGAAAACGATCATATTCTGATTGTGTCCAGCAATAAAAGAAAGCCAACATATTCAGTGCTAAACAATTACAAATAGGGCTCTGGAAAAAAAGGATTTACAGCTACATGATGGATACACATACAGTACAATGTCTGTGTTTGTACGAGCACATGCTAGTGACACACAGTGAAAATGTATCAAAGTTATCCCTCCCTGCAGATTGAAACATGAAACCAAGCCCACGTGCATAAATATGCTGCTGTACTTCAACCACGCATTAATATTAATCAAAGCATTAACAATGTATTTGATAGACCTGGCAGACTTCACTCATACATTCATAGCGGCTCCTTTTCTCAAATTAATAAAAGACACTGTTTAATTTTTTTTAAATAACATTCTCACCATTTTCATGACTGTCATTTTCTACTTGGCCTCAGCCATTGTAGCACATCCCTTTGTTACAGAAATTGAGTGATATGTTAAATAAAGTCAATTTAACTACATTGTTTTAAAAACATGAATCCTTTTGTATCTGTTTGATTGGAATTGTTATATTTTATATCTTTGCCCAGTTACACAAAAATGCAATGATCACACCTAACAGTGAGATTAATGACTGTGGTATATAATGTTTAACATTTTTTAAATTCGACACTGAAGTGTAAAATACAGAAATAATTCACAATTAAACTGGCTATGGCTGAGGATCTGAGATTCAAAAGACTCCTTCGGATGACCCTAAGGAGACCCGGCCGTTGCTGTTAAACTCATAAGATGAAACTACCCTACTCAGCTAGCCCTTTCCTTTGTGTGGCTAACTGTAAAAATACTACAATAAATAAGGAACATATGTCCTCAGACAGCTATCGGAGATTCATGGAGAGGGGTTGTGAAATGCATTTTCTCTCAACTACTGTGTAATAAAAAGATGTACCCACATTTTATTTTGAAATTGAGTAAGGGAATATTTATTTCCTATTGATTTATTTTCACATATTTAGTCTACATTTTGTAAATCTTCATTGTTTTATTCTGTCCTGTTTTCTGATTTTAGTAATATCTAATATCTATGTACAATTCTGAAGCACTGTTCCAGTCAGTCTCTAATAATAATAATAATAATAATAATAATAATAATAATAATACAAATAATGGTCACAGACCTTTTCTTATGAATCAAAACAAATCTGAGTGCACCTTTTATTTGCTGATAGTATGAGACTCAAGAGAATGTAAATAACTCAGTGAAATAACAATATAATCAGACTGCAGCCTGGAATTATAAATCACTGGTTTCATTAACTGCTGGTAACCTATTCCAATTGGACCCCTGTTCATAATGTCCATCCATCTATGTATGTCCGAGTTATATTAAAACCGTTTAATTGACTTTGCTATATAAGCTACATCTGGATACTATAATTAATGGCACAGTTTTATAACCCAATATCTGTATTCTTGATAAACTCATACACTGTTAATGGCATCATTTAAATAAAAAATGAATGCAATAAAGTATAATATCTAATGGAAGAAACCACATTTTGCTCATAAGACCCACACAGGCAATCTATTCAGAATTATGCTCTGTTTTGTATTTAACTGAGAAGGCTGAATCAGTACAATTCTATACGTAGATTAACACAGAGAGAGAAGGCATCCATTTTGACATTTAGCAATACTTGTACCATGAATACAGATTTGTTTGCTATCAGTCGCACCTAACTTATTTATTTTTTGGATGCAAAACTCAGAGAACTGTCAATTTCTTGAACAAAAGACAAGTCAACAATAAAATTAATTCGTGTCAAACAAAAATAAAATAATAAACAAAACGTGAAATACATGTATTTTATTCAAGAAACAATGCATTGTGCATATACATATATAATAGTGTGTCAGAGAGAGACACAGACAGAGACGGAGAGAGATTACTCTTAAAAATGATATTGAACTTTTTCTTTAATGAATGTTTAAAGCTCGTTACTGGTTTATCTACACTGCCGTTTGGGACAGCAGCTTTCACTTCATGGGTCTGAGAAATAATCTCATATTCATTGTTTTTCACAAACATGTTTTATATGAAGGAAGTTTAGTGACTGGTAATGTAAGAAATGTGATAGAAGCATCGTACTGTCAACTCCACTGACAAGATGCAGAAATGCTACCATAATCCATAAAGATTTTCCAGACAGACTGTCCACAGTTCTCTATCTCATTTAGAGGAGCAACAGCCTCTGCTGACAGTGAAGGCTGTTTCCAAACATTTTAGGAACAATTAGCTGCCAGTTTGGATTTTATTTTATTTTAACGTTTTTGACAGATATGTCTCAAAAATGCCATTGAAAATCAATTAAATGTGATTTAGACAACAGACTGTGAATATGGGTAAAATGTATTTATACAGGGTATACATGATAAGATGATGATGATATTATGTGTTATTGTTGTTGTTATTATTATTATTATTTTAAACACAGCTACTTCACATTATTAATTTAACAGAATGTAATATATGACCTCCCATTCATATTTCCTTTCTCATGAGACCTTCCATATTTGCCCTACACACTTATCTACATGCATACATGCAAACATAATAAATATATATTTGTATGGATAGTTAGTTTGGTGAGCAGACACAGACTGTACACGCGGACATACAAATGAAGCAAGGACCTATAATATTAAAAGACAGCATCATTTATAGCCCTTTACAATTTCTAGGCCATCCACCAAAAGATGTGTAAATGAATTAATTTATTTTGATAATCCTCTTTCTACACGGAGCATTTTGCTGTCTTTGTCAAAATGAATGACAACAATTTGGCAAACTCTCTGGGAGCTGCAGTCAGCATTGACAGGCGAATTATCAGGGGCCCAGAGCTCCTTATTATCAGAGGAGAAGTCATCAGAAGGACGCGCACAGGATCCCTCTCTCCTGTCACTATTTGTCAGTGGGACAAGGGCCACTGCTAGGGGTAGCTGACAGGTAATTTCAACAATAACAATTACTCCTATTACTGGTGTCATAAACAATTCGCCCAAGGCACAGCAATAACAAAGCTTTATAATTCCATGCCATATAAATAAATGCCAGCAGGTAACAAGTAATTTAACAGAGAGCAGGTCTAAGCCAACATTTATATTACTGGTGTAGGAAAATGAGGAATTAAAAACTAAATAAAACAAAACCGAAAGGGCATGACATAAAAGAAACACACAAAACAAAATTAAAATGTACATGTGTGTGTGTGTATCACAATGCAATTTACAAGAACATATTCAGCTTTTGCATTTTAAATTATGAAACTTAAGTTTTATTTTAGCCATTTTACAAGTGTCCTGCTGAAAAAAATCTGAATTTAGGATAAGCATTTTGTTACAGTGATTAGATATTTTTTCCACCTCATTAGAACACATTATATGTCATTCTGCTTTAACTACAATCAAACAGGACGTTATTAAAAATAACTATATATTTGGTGGCGAAATGTTATTTTTGATTCAATGTATTATTCATGTCCCACAATAAATTATTCTACACTGTTGCTCATTGTAATAAGAGCTGCATTTAAAAGCATTTTTAAAATTATATTGAAGTGTTTCACTGAACACATCAAATATAAAACACAGGAATGTGTGTTAATTCTGTTCTGTAAAATGATATTGAATGGGAATTAAGAATCCCCCTTAAGATCAGCTGATTATTTTACCACTATTGGATAATCGTGTATAAGTCACGTACCATTGAACTGAACACCACAGCCACAGAGTTACCAATTTTGCTCTCTGACCAGAAAAAGACAACACGCCATCAGCCCCATAGCAGTAAAAGAATTTGAAAATCACTAATTAGGAGAGCTGTGGAGCAATTAACGCATGTCAAAGTCTACTTCATCAAGTGCCACTCTAATTTTCTCACTAAAAATTAATGGACTTTTTTGTGCCCCCAAAGGCAGCGTTGACTCCGATCTGCTCATGATGCAGTGTTGCACAGCTAAGCAGCTCCGTGATTACAATCCAGCGCGATTCAGTCGAACTGCCTTCACTCGCACTGCCACACATACTTTGTCAACAGTCAAATTAGACTGTGCTGATAACAATGCATAATAGCAACGCTCAACCACGCTCTGCTTAATGCGACAACAAAGACAAAAATATCCGAGTTACAACACACTGGGATACATGGTAATAGATACAGGAAAGTTTTTTTGTTTTGTTTTACTGTTGTGTTTTCTTTCATATATTTTTTTGGTAATTTCATATTGAGTCCTCTCTCTCTTTGTCAAATTTAAGATGAAGATGAAATTTTTATGAAGAAAAGTAAGAAAAAAAACATAAAAAAGAGTATCCATGTAAAATATCCCCCCCCCTACACACACACACACACACACACACATATTTATAAATGTATTAAATGAGAATTATTATAGGTCTACAAAGATGAGGTTTAACATTTAAAATGCACTATTGTTTAACTAGGCTCCTGAGGTTAATGGCTTCATCACATCACATAAGAATATGAAATAATCCCAAGCGTAGAGGAATACTTGCAGACAAATGGCTTTACATTTTTGTAAGAAGAAAGTATAAATACACACCAATAAAACTGAAGGATTAAGAACAAATTCACAGTTTATTAAAGAATATATATATATATATATATATATATATATATATATATATATATAATTAGTACAACATTTTATTCGGTAGATTAATATTTAAGGCTGGAAGTACATTTGAATTGAAATGCATTTATTTTATCATTATTATAATATTATTAAAAATGACTTCTGCTTTATTTCCCAGATCTATGAGTGTCAGTGTGTGCAGAATTAAATACTGAAGGTTTCACATTTATGTTACAAACTGAATTGAAGGTTTATAATAACCAAAAACAAAATAATTATTTACAGTCTATGCACACAGAACAAAACAAAGCAAAACAAACAAACCAACAGCACTATATCATTTAAAAAGATGGGAAGAAAAATTAGAGAACGGGTTCTATGGTAAGGAAAAACAAATGAAATAGCATGTCTCACTCGACAATCCCAATCCTAAAACCTGTGTGCTCTAAAAACAAAAAATACATTACATTTTCTTAACAGGAGACAGTTCAAGCTGTTCTACATCAAATAAAACTTAAATTTCGCCTGCATCATAGCTGTAGTGAAATCTATTTAGAAAGATCAACCATATGGTATTTCTAACAGCAAGCACACACTGCTGATTCCCCAAAAGTTGTCTAATTCTGCTCCCTGGCCCTGTGTAATAAAGATAATGTGTTATGAGAGCACGCACCACAAGCTATCTGGTGTACAGTTCTAATACTGTATTTAATGGGAAATAATGAATCATAAAGGCCTGGAGAAGCAGCCAATTGCCATCTTAATTCTCAGCTGTAATTTCATTGTCGTGGGCCTGAGATGCTGTTTGCCCTTCAATGAACAAGTCTAGGATGGCAGTTGAATGCAAATCCTGTGGTTTCAAATCAGCAGTGAGTCTATATTTTACAGGTACAACACAAGAACAATCTGTACCGTTTGCATGTTTGCAGCAGTCAGGTTAAACTATTACTTCTTCAAAACAGAATGATTTACTAAAAAAAAAACATTAAAAACAAAAACTAAAATGAATTCAAAAAGACAGGATGAAATGGGATTTTTCTGTTCTACACTTCAACAATGTAAAATGCATGCATTTTGTTCTGATTAAAATGCAACACAAAAACTGAACAGCATATTTTTAGCAGTGTTTTTTTTTTTTAATAAGTATTCTAATTTATTATAATAATTCATGCCAGTGTGGAAATATACATTTATTTTTGCTTCATTGTTTTTGTATGTTTTTCATTAATAATTATATTGGTTAACCTTTCCACATTGCTACTAAATTACCAACATTAAATTATTACAGAAAGTTTAAGCATCATATTATACAGTGCACTCCTATATAATCATCATTTACCAAGACATTAAAATATATATATAAACAAAAAGTATAATATGACATGACAAATAAAACAAGCACCCTCCCCACACACACACAATATTGTTTACATTCTTGCAAAACAAGGTAATGTTTTTTTCTTCCTTATCGTGTGAAAATATATCCCACTTTGTTTTTGTTTTTGTTTTTTTAATTAAGGAACATGGGTTTCAGGCAAACAAGTTACCTACTTCTAAACATATTAATGCTCCACAAAATTTCCCACAGATTTCTGACCTACCGCTTTAGCACTTTGAAGTTTTCAATGGGTGTAAAATGACAATGGCTGGTTACCACATTAACCAAACTCAAGGATAAAAAGGTGCTTTTGTTACCATTTTATCAAAGCTGTTCATCTTCCAGCTACAGGCAAGGAAAGCGGCTGGAATTGCTCCTATTTCTCTGTTCGGGATCCTTTGGTCGTGCATCTCATTTGCATACATTTGTCTCCAGCTGAGGATGCCTTCAGCTCATTAAGACTTCCCCTTACAATATAGCTCATAACCATGCTGCTGTGAGAACCACACCTGTGGTGACTGAGAATGGAGCTTGAAAAGAGAAAAAACAAAACACAAAAAACAACAATTTCTTCATAAAAAAAGGAATCCTCTGTGTGTCTCTCTCTGTTTCTCTCTCACTTGGAAATGGGCACCATTTTGTGTTAAACAGCCTCCTGTCATGATAGATACCTCCAAGGGTCAGGGGTTAAAGTTGATTTGAAGGTCAGCAGTAAAACAACAGGCAAACCAAACTCCAAACTGGATACTTATCTGTCAATGGCAACGGTGGTAGTCGAAGCAGAGCTGGGCCGTGAACTTTTTCAACTTCCAGTGGGGTATGTGACAGCGAGAGAGAGAGTGAGTAGGAGAGAGAGGGAGAGAGAGAGAGAGAGAGAGGGAAAATCTGAGACAGATCAACCCTCCATAACCTTGCAACTAACACACACACACACACACAAAACAAAATATAAGGACTACGAACCCGAACCTGAACATCAAACAATAAACAGTCCATTAAGTCTCATGGCAAAGATAAATGCTCCTTTTGGTCGAAGAGCTAGAATTATTTCTGTTTATTTAAGGCATGTCGAACCATGGCCAAAACCTGTTTCAGTGCGGAGATGAATAAAATTTTTATGGCTCATAAAACACAGCAATTCCTCTCAACGCATTCTCTACACCAGAATTTCTGGCAGCCAGCTTTGCTGCTTTTTGTCTAAAACTAAAAGCTTCTCTTGCTTTGTCTAGTGTGGAACAACAACATCATTCAAATGGTTCCGAAATAAATAACGCCATTTCTAATTCAACTTTTAAGATAATGCTGTTTTTAATTGTTAGTTCCAAATCTTGAAAGTACAACATTTGCAGCACTACAAAAGCATAATACTGAAGGATTCCTATTGATAAAAAACAAGAGCAATATTAATATACATTCAGCCCAGGACATGCATAATTTGCTCCCCTTTAAATGACAAAACGACAATTTGAAGTTAGAGTCCTGATTCACGCACCAGTCTCACGGCCCCAGGGCAAGATAAAGAAATGCAAGTCTGTTGTTTTATTTAATGCTTCTTTGCTATTATCTCCTTATAGAACACCATGGGGTTTATGTTATTCATGTGTAAAATGTGTCAATATCGCCAGCCTTATAACTGTTAACCAGCAAAGTGCAAAATCTTACTTGCAGCTTTATATTATAGTATTTAGCAAGAATATATGAACGACAGATTGACCCCCTACTGCAAAAAGAACAGTGGGGGGAAAATAAGCTAAAGGCAAGTTAGATCCATTACATGGTTTCCCCGATGTGTACAGTGTGTGTAAGTGTTTGTATATGTGTTGGATTATCTCCCTAAGAGAGCAGGAGACTCTGCATTTGCATCTAGTTCAAAGCAATTGTCTATTTCACATGTCTGGATTGCCTTTCTGCTGTTAATTTCAATAGTTTATAACCAGAATAACAACCTCATAAATAAAAATGGTTCATGCCATTGTTGGGGTCTACTTTTAAAATAAACAGGAAATCTAGAGTAATACAAGACTTGATACCACTTGTATTTTCTTAGCTCTGAGTCCATTAATATTAACAACAACCATAACCACAACCACAACAATACAAATAATAACAAAAACAACAACAATAATAATAATGTTGATTTAGTTTTGCTCTTGAATATCTAGCGTTTTATTCCTGGGGTGCTGTGTGTGTGTGCATGTGTGTGTGTGTGTGCCTCCGCAGTGGAAACAGTTAAGAATGTCAGTATGTGTAATTTCACCTCCCATTCCCCTCCTCCCCTCCTTCTCTGTTTGTGGAGCGGGCCCTGGTTTCCTCCTCCAGCTCTCGGACTCTGTGCTCTCAGGTCAGGAGACTGTAAATACACACAGCCCTGCCCCAGCCCATAAATCAGCCGGTCCTGTGATACCGACTCCGATTAGCACTGCAGAGATGAACAAACACAGTCTGCTCCTCGTTGCCATCACCCTCCCCAAGAACATACTGGGAATCGGAGAGCCCCCCAAACTAGGGAGAAATAAACCTCCTTTAAAGGACTGCAATTGTTACTGCTACTACAATATACAATGATTCTACTGGTCCTTCCCGAACAGTGTAATCCACGGAATTACATTTTAGTGTCATATATGATAGTCCAGATAAACTGGGTAGTCCAATAAATTATTTTGGTTAAAATGCTGTCAAAACTGCATGTGTGTAATGTGTGAATGTGTGTAATTTAAACCACAAATAACGTCCAAATACATACATACATACATACCTACATAGATTTTAGTCCAATTACTCATGAAATACTTTGCAGAGTTGTATTTTATTTTAAAGCTGGGCTGCAGGTTTGAAGAACTCCTGATATGCCCTGCGGCATACTTTTACTATTTTAGAATTTATTTTTTAAACTTGAATTTAACGAACTTCATAAAATGCTTTTTTGATTATTATTTTATTTCATTTTTGTTTTATTCAATGGTAGTTGTATTTCTAGAAATGAATGGTCAAGATTAAAAATTAATGACTAAATCATTAAGAACTAAATCAAATTACAATTTTCAGTTCCAAAAAGGTAAACATTTTCTTTTGCAAACAAAGTATGCAATACAGAGGCAGTCACACTAGATTTATATATTTTAAAAAAAATGCATATATTTTTCACAAGGAGCTGAAAAAACAATATGTACTGCTCGCAGACAAACAGCTGTTTTGAAAATACTGAAAGAAACGGCTGACGTACAATGTTGTAAAGGTTAACACCAAACCTGAAGCTAAGATTCATAACCTTTCACATGCAGTTGCTATGAGATGTGTACATGCAGTGAGACAAGGCTGACAGGTTGTTTTCAAACATATGACAATACTATTAAATATTGTAAACGTGAATTATTATCAACTATGACTTTTGGTTATTGACCCGATTCCTACCCTTAAGAAACAATACAACGCAACCCAACACAGCTTGAAAATAATGCTAATAACTGTCACATTCAATACTGCTAAAGATTTCAATCTTTTATAACCGTTTCCTATTAAACTGATTAATATAACATTTTGTAAGATTTTATAATGTTGTTTATTTTAATTGTCTGGCAAGTTGAGATTACTGCACCTGGTATAGTTCACAAAACACCTTTCTCAGCGGTGTGCGTCTTAAGCCGAACTGTGTTGTTCCAGGTTTGGTGGCATGGCAACTGTTTTTGTTTATTCGTAGAAATTCATTTAATTTTCTGTTCAGCCTAATGATGTGTTACATTCACTCTCTCCCTTTTAGCTTAATCAGTCAAATATTCACAATTTCTCTCCTGCTTTTGCACAGCCTCGTGTTTCATTATTTTCATGCTAAAGAAAGTGTTATTTTATCTTAATGATTCTAAGGTGTTGCATATGTACAACAATGTGGCAAGTTTGCACACTCAATTAAATATATACATACACTTATAAAAATAAAACACAAATAAGCAACAACAATATTTACAATTACATTTTATAGCTGGAATTGTGCTATACTGAGCAGGCGCCGCAGATTAAAGTGTTCCAGGAAGATGTACAGATCAAGGGAAAAGGTTACAGTATATCTTACAATTATCTCTCTCTTCAAAGTAGGTGGTGCTTAAATGTAAACTGAGTGTTTCAAATGAAAACAGCAGGGCCATGACACAATTTCAATTAGCTCATTAGAGCCAATGTGGATATTAGCCCAGCGTAAGATCAAAAGATTGAGCCAACTCCATGGTTTTCCACAAATTAAAGTTAGGGACTCATTATTATCATTTAAAGCCGAGCACAACATCACTGTGTAAACCGTTCTCTATGATTTACATGATAGCTACCTGCTGGGTTTCACAGAATTAAGGCTGAGATATCCCTGCATTTTAATGGAAAACACCATCAGAGCCACATAAATTAGATAAACCCTCTGCGTTCACATGCTGTGGAGGAAAGCCCAGTGGAGACTGCAATTTTGACTAAATTACTCATGGGTCTCAGTTAAAAAGGATCTGTCTTAAAGTAAAATGGTCAACCAGTGATCAAGGGATTTAACAAATCCAGGTGAGAGCGCATAACATCCAAAGGAAATGGTTGCAGTTCATGTGATATTATCAGAAACTGAGCATTTGAAATGTTATGATGATAACAATAATCAAAGGAAACACATTTTGTTATGGCAATGCTGTCCTGTAATTCTGAAGAGATAAAGCCTTTAGGAACATCTACACCATTCTCATAAAGTCAAGGGTGTACTTATGTAATATATAATTTATATATATATTTAAATTCATATATATGTTTGTGTATGTGTGTGTTTTTGTATCTCTGTGTGTGTGTGTGTGTGTGTATATATTCTTTCATTGGAGAAAATCCAGTGAAAGGCAAATATTAATCATAAAATAAAGTTCTGCACTATTTTTATATGTTTGTATCTTTTTTTAATTTATATTAAGCAATACAATATCTTTGATTGAGAATGTTTATATGACATACTCTTATCAAATTTAGCAGCTCGAATAATATACATTAGTGCGGAGCGGATGTAAAGAAACAAAAAAACATAAAATAAAGGGGGTCTATCTGCACAGGGAGCGTGCTTGAGTATGTGATTAATGTTGCACACTAGGCCTTACACCTGCAGCTCAAGTCAAACTCAACTTTGCCACCCTGTGGTGTCTGCTTTATGAGGTATCAAAGAGTCACAAGAAGCTGTGTAATTAAAATCTTAATTAACTGTACACTAAAGTGCCACCTGAGTTTTGAAAAGCTGTCAGTATTTTCCATTCACCTTTAAGGTTCCTTCAAGTGCATTCCCTCTTTCTCTCTCTCTCTCTTCTACACTGTACGACTGGTCGGTTTAATTTGCTAACAGAGAAAATTAATTTATCACCTTTGGCTGTGTGGTGACAGGACATGTTTTCTACCTTAGGCAGATCAGAAATCCTCCAGGATTTGAAGTGTTATCTTCATTTTATCTTGAAACACTTTGCAAGAGTTATTGGTAACAGTAAAGATGCGGGTTTGTAAGAAAGATGATACCGCGTGTTACACACATACAACTCTCCTCCAGAGGAATACTTAACTGGGACTGGAAATATAAATAGGCACGTGGCCTCACTTCGTTTGTTTCGTCAAACCATTCTTAAATGCTAAAAAAAGGGTCTCTAATGTAACCACTGTTATGAAGTTTCCTATAAATTGACTTGAAATACATATTTTACATGACAAGATCTAAATCAGGGTGTGAGGGAAACTGATTAACTTTTTGCAAAACTATGAACCAGAAATGCCTGAAAAGTATTTCAAGGACTTGAAGTTTATTTCATATCCAAAACACCAACAAACAGAATAAACTAAATTAAAATGTGGCCCTCAATAGAAATACAGACACAAAATTACTTACTTTACATACCCCCTAATAATAATAATAATAATAATAATAATAATAATAATAATAATAATAATAATAATGGATACAAATAATTTTTATCTTAATTATTTGTATCAAAGAATTCCCCTTCATATTGGTAAAGTTTTTAATTTATTCCTTTAAAGAATAAGTTAGAATCTCAGGAAAACTTGTTATTATCGTCAAAAAGAAGTGTGAAGACAAAAATTCACATACATGGATCAACTCTCACAAAGTGTAATCCGATTTCAAAACTTTAACACAAAAGACAAGGCAGAGTCATTCTTTTAGTAAGCAAGGAAGGAGACTACAGATACTGTGCCCACCGCCTTTTGTTCTGACCGAGCAGAAAGGGGTGGCAGCATGTTTTCTTTTACATAATCAGTAATTCATCCCGGGACGTCCTCCGATTAGAACATGACATTCCTCTTAGTGCATTGTTTTTGGAAATGAAGCCTAGGTACCCACGGCAGATGACAGACAGAGCTTCATTTCTGATTCAGCCACAAGCCAACAGGGGCACCCTCCCCGGCCATCTGTGTCCTATAAATTACAGTAACACTGGCACATGCTGCTTGTAAATCACCGCTGAACAGGCCTCACCTTGTGACACACTACATGAACCCTGTGGTAGATCCACGTCAGCCCTGCTCCACCGGCCAACACTGACCAGGGATCACGTTGCACAAAATTCCTTTTTTTAATGTACTTTTGTATAGCTGGATGTGCTTTGTGTAAGCCCACTAAAGACTATGTTAGAACAACCCCCACCCCCCCCAAAAAAAACCCAGAGAGAACACAACCCTGCAAAAGCAAGATGAACGTGAACATTTATAATACACACCTGCCTTGTGTGTTAAATTATTTCAATTTATTAATTTGATCAAGTTTACAAAAGCACATCCACCCACACCAGATCCTATTTCACATGTTTACACTATAATCACAAGCATGGAGGAAGGAGGCGAGAGCCTTTATTATTTATAGTGGGTATTTCTTCGTGTCTCATAATTCTCCATTCTTATTAGCGAGCTCTGAGCTGAAGGGTAGCCGACATTATCGCAGTCAGAGGCTGGTACTGTACATCAGTGATTGTCAGGCACTGGCAGCCAAGAAGTTGACATGGAAATACAGTAAACATGATAAGCTTTTCAGTAACGTAAGGTAAAGCTACCTATTTTGTCGGTGGAACACCATGCAAACTGTTTTACTTGTTTTAACATTCAAAAGAAAATGAAACGTTTCTTGACACAATATTCGCACAACGACAAATTTAGAAGTAAATGCATCAGGAATTTTGCATGCAGGGTAATTCCAAAAAGCTCATCCAGATCTCTTCATAAACTCATTTCAAAGGGTTTATATAAAATATATCATGAACTTTCTGCACCTTAAACATAGTAATGATTACTGATTTGGTTGCGTAAATTACTTTGCAATAAACTGATCTCACCCTGCTTGAAAGCAACTCTAATATTTCACTTAACAAACCTGCTTTATCACTGCATTTGAGAAGGCTATCCTATTTATCACACTATTAGTTTTCTAAAAAAGATAATTACATTTTTTGTTGTTGTTGTAATTTTTTGATTCAGTTACAGGAGAGGTTAGATTTCATAGTGAACTGTTTACGTGAAATAAATACATCACAGGAAAGAATGTGTGTACTGTTCCATGCCAACTTCCCACAATACCACAAATTCTTGGTAGAGATTTTTTTTTATTATTAAATAAAAAAATATCTATCTACAATAGCACATTTTGAAGATTGTAGTCGCAGAGTCATTCATATTTCAAGCATACAGCATATTGATAAAAATACTAGGATAGAAACAAAAAAGTTAAATAGATACATAACAAGCAGCAGAAACATTATATTACTTACACAAACAACACAAGTTACCTATGCAAAACAGGACATTTGCAAGAGACAGAAAACAAAGGCATATTTGTACATTAAAAAAGCAATTCATAGATATGACACTAAAAAATATTTTATATTTTATAAAAATAAATAAATTATATAGATTTTTTTTTTTTTTTTTTTTTTTACCAACTCAAAAAAACATGTTTAGTTTCACACATTGCATCCTCCTACGTTAGGGCAGTTACTACAGCTGGGCCCTCACAGACACTTGCGGAGAACACAGTGGGTTCTGTGAATTTTCAGCGTTAGAATAACTGGGAATAAACAAATGACAGGAATAGCTGCTCAGTATCAGTGGGTAAAGCATCAATCCCTTTACATGAGGACTGCACAGCCTCATCCAGCCGCTGCAGACATTTCAGATTGGGAAACCTGATGTATCTCAAGGCTAAATTTGGATCACAGCCTAATGACAGAGCTGGGGCTCGTAATCGAGAAATTCAAAGGACCAGCTTGCCGATGTAATGTACACTAAATCACCAAAGCTGCAGTAAAAACAGGCATTTTAAAAATGACTACGTTAAATGTATAAACTGTAATGCTTTTTATGATGGCTCATGATGATGATGATGATGATGATGATGATGATAATACAACAACAACAACAACAATAATAATAATACAGTAATTAAAATAGCTGCAGATATATATATATAGGTGCTGTACAGGAAGTTAATGTACCAGTACTTGATCAACTTTATTTAACTTACAGTTCTCAACTTATAGTGGGTGAGTTTAACAGAAAACAATATATATAGTAGATAACATCATTACAGTATTCAATAAATCAATAAAATAATACACTGGTGACATTTTTGATAATAATTAAGAAACCAGAACTTTGCTACAAATATACAGTCACCTTTGTTGCTTCAAAAGGGGTATAAATGGCCTCAAAATGATAGACAAGACATCTTTAACCTCTCACTGAGGGTATTCTTCTGAACTTGGACAACTCTTTCAGAATCTCGGCACGACACACAAAAGGATACCTGAATCTTAAGGGTATGATTTTCAAGGGTTAAAGCACAAACACAATACCAGTAAGAAAAGCAAAAAGTAGAGCCCAAAGAGGTGAACTGCGCAGCGTGAAGTCACTGAATAAAATTAAAGAGGTGGAACAAATATTGCACCAATTCTCAGAGTTATGTCACCTAGTGATCTGAGGAGATCTGTAACTCTCCGATGCCCTCTTAACCATAGGAAGGCCACTGCTAATGAAGCAAGTAAACTAAAGCTAATACAATAGTGGAAACAACCTGGAAGTGTCCAGTGATTTACAGCTATGCAGAAAGCGAACTAAAAAGAGTTGAAAATGGATAGGGGTGTTGCCTGATGAATAAACCTCATTCAGAATAGCTCCAAGAACCCAGGCAGCCTTACACCTTGAGAAACCTTACGACAGAAGAAATGGGTTGTGTTGTTCTAGAGACCCGAGTCTGAGCTGAGTCTTCCTTCAGATGTTTTCCTGATAAATTATTTCTATCCTAGACTTTGTTTACAAAGCCACATAGAGCAGGGGAGTGTGTTGTTACGCGATGACCAGTGGCCGAAACGCTAAACAGGGTTTCAAAAATACAGACAGGAGGCTGTCTCGTGTCAATACCCATTGGAAGAGTTCAGGAATGTTTTTTTTTTTTTCTGCACACAAAAATGTATCTGTATTCAAAATCTCTGATAGTACTATAGAAAGGGATATAAAAATTGTAAGAATACATTTGTTTGACATTATATGATATGTAATTGTTTCAGAAAAATCAGAAGCCTCCTCATAAAACAAAAAGTGAACTGAACAAGAGTGAACAACTGAACAAGAGTAATAAATTAAGGGAACTGAAGGAAGTTTGACCTCATACTTAGTATTAAACAGGATGGTTAAATGAGCAAAAAAAACTAAATATCCAAAATGGGAATTGGAACAAAAACCTGTATGCTACTTTTTAAAAATATATTTTAACAGAAATCATTTGTTTTAACATCATATTGCGACATTTTCTTTTATTTATTTGTAGCCATTAAAACAAATGTTAATATTTTATTGTATTTTTACATTCCATCTGATGTTAGGCTTTACATATTTCTAACACACTTCTATGTAGTTGAAGTTTTTTTTTATTATTTTTTATTATTTTAATATGGAACTGATTGAATAAGAACAATGTTTTGCATGAGAGTTTTAGCTTCTTTGATGTTAGTGTCCAGCATTAAACTCTAGAATTATATAAATAAAAAAGTATTATAAACCCTTGGAGACTGCTGTCCAACAGGCAGTATGAGAAAAGGATATACGATTTCATTTAATTGCTCTTAATTTGCTGGCATTAAGCTTTCTGAAAATCAGAAGGAAAACAAAAACTAGGACTTTGAAAATCTAGAGAGCTCATAAAATAAAATAAAATCAAACCCTTTCAATATTGGACATTGTTTTCCTGAAGTGAAAGATTGTAATGGTCGTCCTGAGCCTTTACTGCTTGGCTTTGCACTGTGAAGGGAGAGCTACGGAGATTGCCAGATTACACTTTGTGAAGGCAAATAAACACTTTAAATGAATGACCCATCTTGAAATAAAAAAAAACTTGTATTAGGCGTCTCTGAACTCAATGCTGAAAATAAAAGCTCATTTTTATTTAACACATTGAGACACAATATTAGAAAAATGAACACCCCTGAACTTTGTATTTATTTTCTTTCTTTCATTCTTTCTTTTTTCTTTTTTCAGGGGCTATACCAAGTCTGTTTTTCGTCCGCTGGCTTCAGAAGGCTTCATTCATTAGGGCTGGGATGGCAGATTAATGTAATTCCAGGGTGATGGGTCAGTTAAAGGTTATGGGATATTAACATATGGATAATGGAGGGTAGCACACCAATCACAGAGATGGAGGCTTTTCAAAGGAATCTCATAATAAATGTTTATAAGTTGCTGCACTAGTACATGTGTGGGGCATCCATCTTAAGATGTAAAGGAATTAATGAATTTGACAATAAAACACGTTAAGACCCGGGGAAAAAGACAAACTTCTCCTTCTTTGATGTTTGAGCACATTTAAGAATATATAACTTAAAAAAATATATATATATAAAAACATATTAACCACTCATTGGTATTAAATGTACATATTTTAAACTGTTGTTTGCTAAATTGTATTTTTCTCCTATTTTTATAAACACATTATTTGATTTGTGCCCCTATCAGAAATCAACCAGAATTTCAGTTAAAATAAATCCCAAGCAGAATAAGATATGAATAAAGTCACTGCATTCAGTTTGAAAGACAGTTTTTATAGTAAAATGCAAGTCGGTCATGTTACGTTTTTTTAACAGAAGTAATAAAATGTACTTTGGCAAGATGTATTTTATACATCATGCTTAAGACATTAATTGAAATTCACTTTGGTTAAAAAGTTCTGTTTAGGTGTTAAGTTATAGATGTAAATAACACTTTAGAGTCTGTATGCTATATGTGTGTACCGAGAAATAGAGAGACAAATATGTATATTTTCTTGTATAGAAGTCTAAAGAATTCTGTCAGGATAATAATTTAACCATCTTTTTATTTCACTTCAAATTAGTTTTTGGATGTTTTCTCCATTTGGAATAAAAACACTTTAGAGTTTATATGCTATATGTGTGAACTGCAGAAATACAGAGAACAAATACTGAATTGTGTTTAATTATACAATTAAAGAAACTTATTTCAGAAGTATAATTTAAAGTATCTTTGTTACAAATGAGATAGAAACAACATTTCCATATAGGGTATTCTGTGGAAGCTAAAATAAAACAATGAATGAATAAATTACAACACAATTTCTTTTGATTCACTTGTATTATTTAGTGTAGTATTAAAGCTGACTGGCTCTAATTTAGACTAAGCTTCTTAATGAAAGTAGATTGAAGTAACTGCCTTGGAAAAACAGCCAACTGCAAAAACTGCCTTGTAATGATTAAAGGTCACACACAAGTTCGTCTAAATTAGATGGTAGTTTGTTTTTCACAGTTAAGTATCTTTAAATCTTTACTAATATTTTTAAAACTCAGAAGGTACTTCTTTCCCTCCCCTGTCTTTCTTATTAACACATGGCTGATGGGTAAGATTATTTTTTACCTTACTCATTTTCTTTCCTGCTGTAGACACAATGCATGTTTGAGATCTCCCTTCACAAATTCCAGACGCATGTCTGCAGAAGCATCTTCGGATCAGTGACTATGGGCATGGGCTAAGTCATTTGTTTGATTAGGGCATCCGACTAAGAGAAAGAAAGTGTAGTGGAGTGTATCAAGCCTCTGTGCTCATTTACAGTTCTGTAGATGCATGGAAAAGCCATTACAAGTGACCTTTGACCGAGGCCACCCTCAGGTGAAAGCGCTCGGGCCAGTCTCCTCTGGTTAGCTTCGGTCAAGAGATAGCTGTTGGGCAGCATGCTATGGTTTCAGACAATTCTTTATCTTGTAGACCATATCAGACCCTGAGGCTTGTCCTGTAGCTATGCAGATGCAAGGGCAAATGAATTTTAATCATCTCGGGTTTCCACAATTACCGCACAGTTACTCCTGATGGATCTGTCGGTTTGGGTTGTGGGCCAGAAATGACAGAACATCCCCCCCACTGTCCCACTGCACCCCCCCGCCTTACCACCCCATTTCCTAACTGCAAGACAGATAGCTAGGAGTGGTCTGCATACATTATTCTAAGGTAAGATCTCTTGGCAGCCTGTTAATTAGCAAGAGTTTCGTTGTCTTGGTCAGTTCCACATGCCAGTCACCCTGAATGAGCGAGACCCATGCAGGCAGCTCTTGGACAATTATCATTCAGTTCCCTGGGATGTCCACTTGATTTTGCTAAGGCTAACGTCAAATGCATGTGGGCAGCGTTAATTAAAGTTGGGCTTACTTATCTGGGAGAAAAACAAATAACAACACAACAGGGAACCGTATGTGTTGTCATTTGTTTTGATATCAATATCACGATACTCGTTTGAGTTACATACTGGTATTTATTTTGAAAAACCGCACTTACCAACTACAATTTCTGGACAGTTTTGGCAGCACAGAAAACCTCAAAAGAAAAAAAAGAAAATCCCCTGTTTACTTTCCATCAGTTTGAATTAAGAGGCACAAAACTACAGAGATGGTAAGTCGGTCTTGGGGTACACTTAAATATGATAAGGCCAATTGAGAGAAACTATTTTATTGACAAATCAAAAACCACTGTAACCCGCAAACTCCTGGATAGTAAAATTATTTGATCTGCAAATAAGGGAAAATGGTACTTGAACAAGTACTTCAATATATGAACAATGTAGTACAAATTTATTTTAGAAAACAGGTATTTAAATATTTATTACAAAATAGCAAATACATTCTGATTAAAATTTGGATTATTACTTAATATTAAATGCATTTATGTATAAAATTTGTGTTTTGAAAAGTGAACACAATTGAATTCTGAAGATTATTATTAATAAAAGGCTTTTTTCCTATTTAAGTACAACCAAACAAGCCTATTTCAAAGCAATGAATGCAAAAGTAGAGGAGCTTAAAAAAATCGGGGCAGCGTGATAAAATATAATTTCATAATTCTGTGTCTAATATAATTCATGACTCTTACTCAACAATGACAACAGCAGAAAATGATCTGTAGCCATTAAAACTTACACAAAGGATTATCTCATTGATGTTTTGCACAACTTTACACATGTCCCTGTACCCTCACATCAAAACTGTTTGGCAGCATAGAGATATACAGCCAGCCTGACACAGACAAGTAAGTGTCTCAGTAAGAAAGTATACTTCAAACAACAAAACAGTACCAGCCCCAGAAAACAAGTTCCCTTTCCACCTTTGATATCTAAGCAATAGAAACGGGCTAATATTCAGATGTAAATATTAAACAACGCGACACGGAGGCATATGCATACGCCTTTGTTCCAGAGCACTGGGAAGTCAGTCACCCTGAAACAATGGGGCGAATTAGCATGCATGCAGCCTCGGGGTGCGAGCAGAGCGCACAGTGACGAACGCAGCACCCCCGCTGGGAGGTCATCACCGAGGATCTTTCTTGGGCTGGCAGTACGTCAGGGTTCAGACACTTGCCTTGCAAAACGGGCTCTTTCAACTTCAAGGAGGGCTCTTGCGCCCCATAATAAAGGCCGTGAACATGAAAAGATACCGTTTTCTTTTTTTCCTTTCTTTTTCTTTTTAAAGACATGATTAATTTCGGAAATACCTGGCATCTCAATGAAGGCAAGACCTCAGGAGGCCTGACTGATGATGACGGGTGATAATTACCCACAAGGCAGAAGTTTGGGTGACAGAGTGGGCTCCCATGATGAGGTTATCATGTTCATCGACTCTGGCCCAGCAAAAAGAAAACAGCCACATTTCTGTAAGGTATAATTAATAGAGACTTTAGCTAGTGAAGTCCATTTTATCAGATAAAAAAAAACAATATATTACATGGTATTTTTGGTGTCTATTTGAAAATGTTTAATTACTCGTGTGAGAGAGTTAACAATTTAAAACAGCTGTTTAACAATTCTGCAAACATCCATCTCAACACTGGCATAGTTTAGTATAGAAAATGAACTTTTAAAACTGAAACATATACATTGCTTTGAATTTCAGCACACTTTCTTCACAAAATCAACATACTGTACCAGAATAAGCATTTCACATTTACTAAAAAGTACTTCACAAAACTGAAAATTTAAAATAACTGATTTTTAGTTTTTTTTTAAAATCATGTTTGTTGAAATAAGTATGTTTTGGCCAGTTCTCTCAAATATATTTATTTAAATGTTCTATATATATTTTTTTAACTGGCCACAAATACTGAAAACATTTCCAATTAAACGGTAATAATATATCATATACATTCCAAATAAAGTAAGATACAAATTCGCACATTAAAATTAAAACAAACATGCATCTTTCCCAAAAGTTAAGTCTAAACTTTGCCAATTGTTAGCAAAGGCCTTTATTCTCCCAAGAAACAGTTAAAAGGCAAGAGGCTTTTAGCACATAATTTCACTCACACATGCAGACACACACACACACACACACGCATGCATGCATGCACACAATTGTACACACACACACACACACACACAGCCCATTATAACCTGAATAAACAAGGATGACAAGTTGAGATTAATGAAAGTCCCAGAGTGACAGAACAATTTAATTGTCAGGAATCATAGCAGCTGAACTTTGCCAGTATATTTATATAAGGCTGCCAGAGTCTTAAAACTTGCCTAATTGATTATGACCAATAAGTAATTAGAAAAGCCGATACAGATTTTCTGCATGTCAATAATGAAGAATAGCTCTGTGGTGTGCAAATAATGGATGACCCATATTTGGAGGTTGCATTGTTACTGTGGGTAACCAAAGAACAGTGAAAAGAGCCAAAGAGTTTATTATATGCAAATAGCATCTTCGACTGCAACTTACTGACAGCATTACCGGGTTTTAGCTGGTGAAGTCCAAATAAATAAATACTAAATAAATAAACCCACACTGTAGCACACATAGTACAGTCCAAAAACTTTTTTTTGGTACCTTACAATATGTAGAACTGCACCTAAGCAAGTATATGTAATTTATTTAGAATAACTGTTCAATAAATATGGAGTTTTTAATACACTGTTTTGTGACAAAACACAGTCAGAAAAAGTTTAATCTTTTCTCGTCTTCATTTTTGTTGGACCACAACAATGTAAACATGCTGTAGACGGACTGGAGAAAAATAGGGAGGCTCAGTCCAGCTCATCTGTCAACTAAAAATCCCTCCTCTCTTTGCAAAATGAATTAAGTGACAAAACACAAACCTTCAAGTGTGTACAATTTTAAAGGATGGTAGGTCAAATTCCAACCTATTCAACTTTTACTTCAGTGTATGCATTATGCCCAGCCTTCAGAGGATATAAAAATGACCCTTCTTTTCAACCTTAGTTGATAACTATGGACAGGTCACTAAATCAAGACGTGATCCATTAAGAGTAGGCAATGATGAGGTTTTTCTCAGAGGCATTACATTTTAAGCGTTTCATGAGTTATTAGTAAGTTGGCAGCAAAAAAAAAACATTTTGAAACAGCCCCAGACATCAGCTGTAACCGATAGGTTGAAGACTACTATGTCACCTGGGACACAGATAGACTAACTTGTTAGACACCTAATACATTACATAATGTGGTTTAGCATTGCCTGTGATGTGACCACTTTATTTCCAATGTTTATTCCCATAAAACGTCCATGTCTGGATATGAGCGTTTATAGTACAGGGGAGCTGCTTTAGGTCTTTCCCAGTGTAGTAACAAATCCTAGCAGCTAGATTAAATCAACCTCAGAGCAACCGAGCAAATGGAATCTTTTGTGTCCTTTTAATCGATTCAGACATAAGAGCAAAAATACATTCTTCTCGTCTCACACATTCAGTGTTAGATCACAGAACATACTGGCTACTTTTTTTCTTCTTCACTACAGTGAAATGAAGCTTGCAGGGGCAGTCCAAACATCATTAAAGTGCATGGTATAAATCCAACGTTCTCCCAGTAAATATTCTATTAGGAAAAACCCACTGCTATATTGTGAGTGCAATGGGTAATGTATACATAATCACCGGCCTTGGAGGTTAAATGTTTTACTAGGCTGAATGTATGAAAAGTGTCACAGGTTTGTAATTAATAGGTTTCTGATATTTTCTTTAGCTGCTTTTCCTGTTATGTCAAAGCAGCGCATTCCAGCCCGCTCTTTGGCACTTTCACTTGATAAGTCCAAAACAGACTCGTCTGACAGCTCTCTCGAACTAAGTCTTGAAAAATAACCTATTTGGCATGCCGAGGCTCTGTTGCATGAGTTCAGTGGGAAAGAATGTGAAAGATACTTTGGAAATAAATATGCAGAAGAAATTACAACAGTGCATGGAATGACCCTCCACCTCGGAGCAGCCCGAACGATGAGAATTAAAAGGGTAATGCTTGAGAGAAAAAAAAAGGACCATTCCTTATTTGGAATATGTGCAGACATAAAAGCAGGCAATACATAAACTAAAAAGAGATTTCCTCTTGCCTCCTCCAGGTCTAGTCCTTGACCTATCCATTAATAGATTCCATTAAAATAATATTAATAGGAAGTTCATTTCTTTCGTTAGACCCTGTGAAATTGTTTCGGAAAATATTTAAAATAATGAAAGTGACTTAAAAATCAAACTAGTCCTTGATCACATAAGATAGTGCTGTGTTAGTGTTTGCGTTTTGTAGTGTTAATTTACACAACTTGACAACAACTTTCCACAACAAAAGAAAGACATTTGTGACTTTTGCCTTCCCATTGCCTCCAATCAAAAAGATTTGGACTAGCAAGAACTTCTTTCACTTCAAACCAACATCAATGTTTTCAAGTTCACAATTATTTTTTACAACTGATCTAGGAGGCAGCAATACCAGTTACACACAATAAGATAAACAAAAATGTGCTACATATACTATGCTGGTAATGATGCCCCTATTTGGACATTTAAGCAGAGAGAAGAGTCCTTACAGGTTTGGATTATATGAAGTGTTTTATTATTAATCTCAAGTCAGCTGAAGTATCCTAACGAAGAGCTGTGATATTTATGGAATATAATGGGCTTGTCATTTGAAATAGTCAGTGAACCATAAAACACGTGCACCAATTTGGTCATGATGACAGGCCCCAGACCCCTGTACGGCACCCTGTTTAAAACTGAGCCCGTGGAAAGAAATGAAACCAAAACAGAGCAAAGAAGACAGACAAACAAACCAATTAAAGCACTGAACTTGACACACACCACCAACTTCTTTGTGCAACGTGACAAATACTGTCATTGCGACTGTCCTCAGCAGCCACACAGAGAGTGATGGTGGCGTCCACTTTTGGATGAAATCCTCCAGAGTTTCCCCTTTTTTTTCCACGTCACACCTGAAAAGTTTATAAATTAATCTTTTATTTGGCCTTCTAATAGCTTCCCTTGTCCATCGTTGATCTGTTCTACTTACCACGTGTCCGGCACCTTATGATTGAAACATTTTCAATCAAATGTCAAATATTCTTGTTTGTTTTGGATGCATTCATTTATTTTTCGATCTCTTCTTGTTATTCCAAGAATACATCTTTCCATGCTTCTTTGTGTCGTCCGCAGTTTATTCAACATTTTTGCCCAGGTTTCAGAGCCTTAAGTGAGAACGGGTGTGCATATATATGTCAAAGACTTTACCACAATAACATATTCAGCTCTTTCATATGGTAGCAGCCCAGAAAATAGTTAAATCTATCAGAAGAAGAGAAAGGAGAGGAGGTGTGCCGCGTGTGGGGGGTGGGTGTCTGGGGGCAATTGGTGGTGTTGTCTGGAGAGGAACATTTCAGTTTAGAAGGGTCCATAATTTGCTTATCTGTCTGCTCGTGCAGGCTGTTTTTAATCACCAGCGCCAGTCCATTTATGATTCTGTTCATTAAAAGCGAAATGCTGAAGCTGTAAAACGAGGTTACGCGAAGGTTACCGCTGTGTTACTTCATGCACTGTTCAAACGGCTCTCTTACAATAAAAACTCTGGGAAGGGAAAAGAAAAAAACAACAGCACAAGAGAGAAAACAATCTTGGAAACGGAACGCATAGTAATTGGCCGGGCCAGGCAAAGACTGCCAGCAAATGGAAACACGCTCCTGTATTTCAAAGTTTAATCTTCTTACATTACCAAAAAAAAAAAGAAAAAAAGCAAAGAAGGGGATGGGGGTGTTGAAACAAGAGTATTGTATTTACATTTGGCTTGTGGATCGTTCCTCCCTCTCAGCCTAGAAATCTGTTCAAGATCTCTGCGTGGAAAGAAGTACACATTACCTCTCCACTCCATGTGCGACTGTGCATTCTGTAGCCCTGCACATTATTCATTCATATATTTCAGCATGAAGTGCACAAGCCTGCTTGAAGATGCACTGCTAAAACATACATTTAAGGTGTTCAACGCACTCTTTTCTGTTTGAGTGCCGAGCTGTTTGGGCGAAAATCTAATTATTTCTGTGGGGCTGGATGCTACGGTGTGGCTTGCTGCCTGCTGTGCTGCGAATTATTCCATAAACAAGATGAGGGGTGTGCATTCAGGTGCCACTCACACAACACATGGAGAGCCTATCTTCGCCTTTTGATGAGCTCGTGTCACCCCCCCCCAGCCACCTTGTTTTGCTCCCCTTCTCTCGGTGACGCAAAAAGTTCCTGCGGCTCAGTTCTGTCTAGGTGATGTTATCAATAAGGGAACAAAGATACTGTTTCAAGTGATAGGGTTTATCTGCAAACAAGAAAAAAAAAAAAGGAAAAAAAAAAGTGATTACGTTCGGCTGATTTAAATAATATATAAGGACATTTACTCTTTGAGACAGACCAATTAGTGCATGTGCCAAACATAGCTGGGCAGAAGGCCCCCTATTGCTAAGGGAGGCGCTACAACCTGTCATCACACTGGAGTGAATGTAAGTAATGGTTTACATTTACATAATATTGACATTATACGCACACAAACAAAAGGAAAACGGCAAATGTCAATACGAACTGAAGGAAGGATTGAATGAAATAAAAATAAGTCACACAACAAGCCAGATATATTCCCAAAGTAATACAGAAAGAACCATGTGCCAAGCTTCATCTCAAATCGCCAGATCTCCCTAAATAAAAGACTGCTTGGTTTTGTTACACATGCTGACAATTTACAGGCCTGTGTTATTTTATTGAGCTGTGGTCTCGTCACTTTTCAACATGACCAAGGGACTGAAAGCATACTTTATACTTAGAAGGAAGATTCTTTACAGATTGGTGAACATGCCCTAATTGGTAATATTTGCCGTCCAACCTTTAATGATTGTTTGGGGAATTAAACTATATAATTTTAATTGCTCGGACTGCTTAAGGGAGAATTCACCCTGTAATAAGGGATTCATTTTCAATAATGGAAAAAAAAAGTAAGATACTGCACAGTGAGGTAAGGATGTTTAGATTTGAGTTTTTACTCCAATTTCTGATTTCTCTGTCTTCATCCTGTGTTATTCTCCTTTGTCACCAATGGAGCCAAACTTCAGTGAAAGAAATTGGACATTTTTTTAATTTATTTTTTTACAATTTATTTGAATCCTAAAAATGATTGTTTAACATTGTAAGTGGTGTGAAAGAGTAGGGATTAATTTGCTGATCCTAAGGGAAGCATCATAGCATTTTTGAGGAGAATCACCACAAAGTAAGTCAATGGAGGGTAAAATTAATGATAAAACAGTAAAAAATATTGTGAAAGCAACATACAAAGAGCACTGGCGTCATGCTCAAGGTCACCAGACACTGGGCCTTTGACATATATAAGCCTAACACAGTAGTTAACAGTTATTACTCCAAAAATATATTATGGGGCTGTGGTTCAGTTTAATAAGATTGCACAGTGCTTGCTTGATGAGTGCTTCTCAAGTGAGTTCTGCCCCAGGAACTAGCTCATCCACCCAAGACAATAAAGGGATTAAATTGGAAGGCAGCTTGTTTGTTAATGGAGAATATTGCACAAACAAAACAAAATATAATATACATATCTCAATTGCAGCCTCAGTTGACTTGTAGGTTTAGAAAGAATACACCTGCCAATTTGCTCTCTGCGTTCTGTTCCAGACATTTGCAAGACTTTATCTGATGTTTCTCCTCCTCGGGTTCCCCACATGCTTGCAAATTGCATTTCTGAATTCCTTTTACCTGATTATCGGGGCATTTGCCTTCCAGTGCTGGTTTAAATAACTTTCTAGAGTGATAAATATTGTTTATTTTACTTGTAGACAAAGATATAGATACATATATAAAATTGTAATTATTTCATCTCTTGCTCTCTCTCTCTCTCTATATATATATATATATATATATATATATATATATATATATATATAAAAAAAATCATTAATTGGTATAGCCTACTATTACCATCCATTTTTCAATAATCTACAAGTGGTTTAGCGATAACACAAAGCAAAATACAGCTTCTTTCAATTATTGAGCTTAATCCAAACATTTTTTTAAATTATGTATTGCAACCGAAATAATTACATTTGTTTCCTCTTCTGATGTAACCCTTACTTCAATGATATGATTTGTTAAGCACTTAATGGGACTGATGTATCAGTAGCATCCTAATGCCTGGCAATGTTTAAGTGAAAATCAACAAAGCAGGGATTTAGAAGACAAGCACATACTGTATTCAGTACAAGTCAATACTGTATTATCCGTTTTGAATATTAAAAATGATTATTTAGCATAGCATGTGGTTTGAATTAACTGTGAAAATGTGACTTTTTGCAGGTATTTATATTTTTTGAAACAAAATGAAAAATAAATGTAATGAATTTAGCAGATTACCTTTATTACATATTTAATATTGGGTTATAGAAGTAACAATTATAAGATATGATTATACACACATATCCTAGACCATTTTGGGAATAGAATATAGATAGTTAACCTTTACTAATATCTCCAAAAGGAAAAACGTAGGAAGCATTTACACAATAGGCCCGCATACAATGGCTCGTAATTAAAACCTTGATATAACCAGTAATAAAGAAGGATCTCTAGTAAATAATGGATTTAAAAAAAATCAGATAGGAGAGTTTTACAGCCCTGAAACAAACTTGGTGAGATGAATGTTGGCTGTCTAGTAAGGTGAATTATGTCCAACATTACAGTCTATAGTTTCATGATTTCAAATGAAAACACTTAATTAGGGATTAATAAAATATGGCGAGCTATCAGTGGCTGAGGACGAGGGATCAAATAGCTGACAGAAGATCCAAAATACTTGAAGTTGCAGATCAAGGTTACTTATGCGGGGTCAGGTTACTCAGGAGAAAGACAGTGACCTGGGCAGCAGGAAGTCATCCTCATTAATAAGCAAATTAGTGTCATTAAATGCAGGAATAAAAACAGAGAAACAGCACAGCACAGTGTTTTCCAGCATTCCTCAGCCTGCGATATCTTTACAGTGGCAAAATTACTGCTTGAATTATTAAAAAAAAGAAATGATGCAACACAAACCAGAATGCGGTGTGTTATTTATACCTTTGTAGTTTGCAAAAGACCAAAAGCCTGTCCTTTAGATGTACCATTAGTTTGCTTTACATTATACCAAATCATTGTTCAGAAATCTGTTGTTCTGGATAATATGTTATAGATATACCAAGTCTGTTCTGTGCATTTGAATATTCTCTTCCCAAGAACGAATGCATACAGAATAGCCTGTGTGGTTCGACAAGAACATCAATTTGGATTTACAGATTCCTATATGATTCTCTCCAACAGCTATATGATCTTGCAATCGAACAGCACTGTACTGTCTATGTCTGAGCATTAGTTTGTTTCTCTGTGGTGTCTGTACATAAAAACAAAAAATAAATATGAAAACATGGCTCTGTATGAGGTAGTTAAGGATTATATCATGGATAAATTATAGTTTTAATATAGCATTTGTTATTTCAAGTACTACGGCTACAGCAGAGAGTATGACTTCTTTTAGGTGCCATAATTCACTTTTCCGAGCTGCAGCCGTATATGGATCATATGGAGTTTTGATCTCCCACCCACACAATTCCTCGCACAAGAACTGTGAGTGCACGGCGAGAAGCATCTATGCACATTTCATAGCACGTGTCACCTGTAAAAGTGAAAGGTTTATCACCTAGGAAACACATCCGTAAGCACCAAGTCTAGCGCCTATTGCATTTACAACTTGTTAAAAAGAGAGAGAGAGAGAGGGGGGGGGGGAATCAACATTAATTGTACATGATGAAGTCTGGTTAACTAACATGGTTTGCTATAAAGTGAGCAATGTCTTTTGAAAGAATTAATGTGTTTGGGGTCACTTGTGTAGGCTATCAAAGTCAATGGCAATTCTCAGGATAGGAGGGCCCCAATTAAAAGATAATGCTTCCCAAGAAAATCACAGCCGCGAAACTCCAACTGAGGCAGGTTTCCGAATGATAATTTATTCCTAGATGTTCATAATTTCCACTTCAATTTGAGATGTTGCAATGTAAATTACTGTATAAATTGCCACAAAAAAGGGAATTCTGATTGAGGAAAATGCTAACAGCTTCACGTTAAACAAATGACAGCAGAAAACAGCGTTAATAAAGCTCCCAGATTTGAATGCTGTATTATAGTTCTGTGTTCTGAATACATCACAGCTGGCATGTGGGTTACCTGGAGTTGACTGCTCTCAGGCATAAAATGTACAAAAAAAAAAAGGGTTCACTATGCTTGTGGTTGTAAACCTAACTCCGATTGTTGATCCACTTCACAGTGCGCAGTAACCGTGAAATTTAAACCCTGTTCCTTTCTTTGAAGTTTGTTTAGGTCCGGGAGTTCCAGGGCAGTCCATCAGCGTTTGCCCTTTTGATTCTTTACTCACTCCCTGCTGCTGAGCCGTGCCAGCGTGGCACCGTACCAAGGCATACTATCAGGGGCCTTTGCAATAGTCATCTAGTGCCTAGAAGTCAAGCATTTCAAGTCTGAAAGTTACAATACTGACAGCCTTTTGTTGTAAGAGCATTTGCCTTTTGTAATTTATTACGTTTAGATTAAATCTGGAGAAACTCAATATTTTAATTGAATGTTTAGAGCTGAACCCCTTGGAGTAATAAATTTCCTTTGGCACCCTGCATCTCGCTATCATGTTTCTCGTCTAATTACATTTACATAAATGATGTTCTGTGAAATTATCATTCAGATTGTAGCGGTGGAAAAGGGAATGAAAAAGCAGAACTGAGAGGCCAGAAGAGAAAAAGAAAAGGGAAACAACACGGGCCAGAAACAACTGACCCTTGAGTTTCTGTAAATTGCACAGGGACAAAAGCCTAAAACTCATTAAAAAGAATACCCCAAAACACAACAAAAAATGTACAACCCCTCATTGGTTTTAACCGCACATGAAGACATTTGTTTCATATTCAGTCCACTGCAGTACTTTAACCATTCACTGTCACACTTTATATCAATTAAAGTCACAAGGTTTTTCACATATATTGGACAATCAAATCAATATCCCTGTATAGGACAATTAAATCAAGATAGCAGAGGCTTAACCTGAATAAACTTCCCTGCTTGCTAAATAGTCCTACTCTCAAGGGTATACAAAGGTGCAGTGTAGTGGCTCGTGTAAGCGCCTAGGGCTTAACCTTGTTTATTTTCTCAATCTAGCCGACCGCAAACTGCATGTGCGCCATAACTACCATTGATGACCTGATAATACTGCGCGGCCTGGCCAATATGACATTTGCTACACACATCTTTTCTCATTTAAGAGTTTTCAATGAGTGGTTTCTATTCTTTCTTTTTTCTTAATAAAGTCTAAAATGATAAATTCATCATATAATTTATAAATACACAATGTCTTCTTGAAAGTAAGCAGAGCGTCACATTCAATGAACTTGGGTATAGAATGAAAGATAAGACAGATAACATAGTAGTGGCCAGTCTTTTGTGGATTTGCCCTTCACTGTATGTCTGATGGCCATACCTATCTGTCATGGATGTGATTTGCAGTATGTGACTGGAAGCGACACAAGGGCGTCCAGTTAGCATCTTGATCTGGGACTGGCCAGCCAATGAAAGCCACTGAGCCGGTAATTCAAACAAAGTTGTCCATTTACTCTCTCTTCTTTTTCATTAACAAAAAAGGCGCCCATTTTTAACGATATCAAGTGTACTGTACCACGGAGAGGTTGTAATATTAGGTCTTCTCAGTCCTTCAAAATCCACAACAATGAATAGAGTTGCTGCATTGTGTTCAAGGCAGAATCTGTCAAGCCAATTACAAATGATATTTGGTAAAGTGATCTGAAGTAAACTTAATACCACTTACATTTCAGACAGCACTTCACAGGCCTGAAGTGGGGGGTATAATTGATACAACCATGCTTTTATAACAATATGTCCTTGAAGGATAAAGGGGAAAATCACTGGTCCTTGAGGGTTATTTCTGTTACGAGAATTTGGGCACATGCGTTACTTAAGGACTACGTTTGATGTTGCATTTGTCTTAATGGCTATTAGCGGTTAGAAGTCATTGACAGTGCATTTTAGAGGGAGGTAAGGCTATAAGAATGCAACCAACATGTACATTTTCAGATATTACCTTTAGAAAGGCCTAATATTATACTTTTATCTATTATATATATTTTTCCAAACATCATCAATCGCTCAATGACAATAAAACACACACTGCTTTAGTGCTCATACATTTCATTTAACCAAAGCGTCTGATAAGTGATAAGTAATGCTATCAAGTGTGAGCAGACTGCTCAGCTGGGATTGTAATGTAAATGTTAACACTTTCGCAGACAAAGAACAGTGTGTGATAGATGTATATGTTCAGAAGCTGCATGGTGTGAATTTACGGTTGTTTATTTGCTTAAAAAAAAAAAAAAAGTTACCAAACATTTAGGGACATTTGTCTTTGAGAAAAAAGACAGGCCTCTGAGATCTAAGCGTCCAATTGAAGAGAGCTGTGGATACATTCAGAGACTCATACCCAAGGACTACGCACAGACTGAGTATCAGGGCTTCGTTAGACGCACACAGAGGTGCTGTGGGTAAACTAGGGTGTGTTAAACACTGAAAAGCAGAAGCCAGGTTGCACTGTTAAAAATCACAGCCTCTTCAGTTAATTTTCTGTCAGAGTAGAACCATTCTAACCATTTCCATGACTTCATTCAACTGTCTGGTTCCCTTCAAGGAGCCACGCACAACCTTTCCCTTGCATTCGTAAGTGAAAGAGCTGATAATTGATCGCTCCTGCTCGGACTAATCTCCTGCCATCTAAATCTGACTGGTACTGCAATAGTTTTCAATTACATATTTGTTCTTTGTTTGTGTGTGCCTTTTTCCTCCTTAAGTGCAAAAAAAAAAAAAAAGTCATTCATCAAAACATTAAAATCTTCAATATTGTGATGGCAGTGTTTTAAGTCTGCCATCTTTTGATCTGCGACGTCTCTAGCAGGCAGAGCTGATGACATTGCCAGCTGTCGCGCTCCCCGTACATGAAAACACAGCGCACAGCCGCCACATTTCACATTTATAGCTTTTATACGAAAAAGGGCAGGATGAGAAATGCATCTTTTAGTGTGTAGTGATAATAACGATATCTTGTAAATGAACTAAACATTTTTGATTGAGAGTGTGAATGTATCTGCCATCTTTAGATTGTTCAACTACTTTTAAAATTAAAATGATGAACAAACAGGTGTTTCTGTTTAAGAGTCTTGCACAAACTCATTTCTTTGAATCGACAGGAACGTTTCACAACTAATTGCCATCCTTAGTCTTATTATCCTGATAATGTGTGACAAAAATGGTGGCACTGAAATGACAATGCAATACAACTGGTCCTTGTTGGTATGCAAATGCAGTCCCTGACTTTAAAAAAGAAAAAAACTACAGCTGGCTTTTCTTTAAATTGACGTATACATGTCCTCTTGTTGAACAGGGTGTGAGCTTTCTTCAGATTCATATTTTGTAATACAACTATTTAAAAAATATGGTGTAGATTGATTTTATCGATTTAAAAGTTCAAACTGAGAAGCACTCCCATGTAAGAACTCACCAAACTTCTTTCTTCGGGAAAGTGCTCTTGCAACTTTTCGTCCTCCATGTTTTGGACATTTCTGAAGCTCCCATGCTGTGAAAATAAGTGAGAAAGGGAAAAATGATTTTTCAGGGGCCTCTTAAAACAACATTTGTTACGTTGTCAAAAAGCAATTCAGTGCTAGTGTTACACTTGCTAACATGCTTCAAGAGAACACCACTGTTTAACTTGGGACGCACTGGGGTAAAATATGATGAGAGCTAAGTGCTTCTAATGGTGATTGAAGAGGAGTCCCACTGTTTATGGCAAGCCTTGGTTATATTAGGAGGCAAATTCATGGCACAGAGCACTGCTGGAGACAGTAAACTTTCCCTCAGACTTACTAAACTTTCAGTCACCTCTGCCACCAAAACCATTCAGCAAGCCCAATTTGGAGAAAACTGATATTATAATTAGTGATCTCAGCAAGGCCCTAATGTGCAATTTGAAGCCTGTCTCTGCCTTTGTTATAATTAAGGCAACACTGGGAGGCCCAAAGGCACTCTCCCTCTCCCTCTCCCTAAATAAGCAAGATTAAGTTACTCTGCCACAACCAGACTTCCACAGACAGGTAGACTATCAGTAAACTATTTTCTGACAGCAACTGGGAGAAAACTATTATTGTCAATACAGGCTGGCAGCTATCAGGGGGTTGAATGTCATGTCAAAAGACCCCCCCACCCCCCACCCCCCACACACACTTTTTTTTTTTGACCTTTATGAATTGCAGTCTTCACAACCGTTAAAAAAAAACTTCTGCCCCCCAAGGTCTGAATGTCGCTTGCTTAGTAATTTTATTTGCTTGGACGATTTTTCGTGTTTTTTGGGGGGAATTTTTTTATTTTTATTTCTTTCTTTTATGTCATCACAACATCAAAGAAGGGCTTTGTGTCAAAACTGTTCTGTGCACACCTGCCATGCGAAAAACTTCAAAAGACAAGGAAAACATGTATATTTACATTTCATGAGCGTAATTTCTATAAAGTTTGAATGTCACTTTAAAAACCACACCACAATTTTGCTTTTAACTTAATCTCCACTCTAAGTCAGTCAAAGTTTGACAATCAAATTAGGTGAAAAGACCACTTTAATGGGTTTGTGTTCTGTTAAGCTTGTATATGGCAAGTCCAATCACTGGCATGGACTCCATTTGATCAACTTATATATAATATATAATAGATTATATACTTATATAAATAGATTGCATTGAATAAGCTAACCCAACTTCCTGTTCACAGAGCTGGTTTAATGTACATCAACAGCTGCATGAAAAAATATTTTAATGTCACACAGGGGAACGTCAGGGAGCGAGAGACACGGACAGTTATGGTCTGTCCGGGTTGGTTGCCTCTTCTGCTGTCATGGCCTATTAAAACCAGTTTACATGTGCATGTCGAATTTGATGAATATGTATGTGACCTCTTTCATAGCTGCTGCCCACTATGCTGTAGGCCCCAAGGCACAAAACAGCACCTCTCATTAAACACAGCTTGCATAAAAGGCATAATTTTTACACTCTCAGAAGCAGACCTCTCTCCCCTGACCTTTAACAATGTGTATTTAACATATAAATAATAAAAGAAAAGTTGTCCTTGGACTGTTAATGCTGTTTTTGCAGAGCGGAGTTGAAGGGACTTTTCAGGAAAGAAAGGCGAGTTAATTCATTAATCAAATATGACACTTCAAAAAACACTTCTTCTGTATCTATATCTCCGTGTGAAGTTTGTACCTCTCTGTTCTTCATTTGTAAAAATGTGAGTACAGACAGCTTTCACATATTCTTAAAAATATCCAAGTCAAGTCAGTATATTGTGTACACACTAGACTCGTGTTACATTATAGTAAAACTGGCAGAAGTCTGTAAGAGCTGAGGTATTTTTCCCATCTTAAATATTCTTAATAAAACAGGTCTTTGCTTTTACAATTCTTAAGCACAAAATACATTTTAGACAGATACTAAAAAATATACTGTAAAAAAATAATGTTTTTCACACTTTCCAATCTGATGTTAGGCATGTCAAAGGGAACGGCACATTAATAAGTGAAATCTGATTGCGATGATATGCTTGATTGGCTGTTTTTTCAGCCATGGCTTTAAGAAACATTAAATGGTGGCCAAGGTCATCCTGACTGTTAATTAACAATAATGGCAAAACAATTAAGATAACGATCTGCCGTTCTGAAATATCATTCACTTGGCCTGCGAGAAATGCTTTCCGTCAAGACGCTGGGCCTGGGGTGGCATAACTCTCTGCTCTCGGGGTGCTGTGTAAGGAGAACTCGTGTATTGGATGGAACTGAAAGGACCTTGTGCGGTCTGTTACGCTGTGAGGAAAATGTGATGTCCTGGATTTACACTGTCTGATACCTGAGCTGCTTTGGATAAGCCTTGTCTTTCTGTAGAGCCTCTTATAAAGCCCTACCATCTGTTTCTTACATTATAAGTATGAGAACAGTATAAAAAAAAGGCTTACTCAGGAGTAATGCTCACAAGGAGATAGAGCACCTGACGTATTTGTTAATTTATTTCATATTGATGCATGTGTCTATGTATTTATCAATCTATTTATTTATTTATTTATCAAAAGAATGATCTGGCTGTTTGTCATAGGCCTAGTTTTGCAATATTCTCAACTGTTGCATTGTCTCGCTGTTTTATGTACATGCATATTTAATTTAATACAATCTTAAAGGTAGAGTATGCAATCTTTTCCAGAAACATTTTTTGTTATACTGGTTGAAAGTCTCTTCACATCCTGATAGCAATCAATAATTTAAGTGGTCTAAATGTAAAAAAATACATATATATCTTCTGTGGAAGGGACAGGACTGAAGAAAGGATCGACCAATCATTGCACTCAGTCCAAATGTAATGATAGGATGTCCTTCCTGTCTGTCAATCTATAATTGCATACCGCCGCGCAACTTGTTCGCGCAGAGAATCACACGTCATCGGGTCATCAGGGCGGGCGGGCTCTATGCTTCAAAAACAAGCTGCTGACTACCGGCCTCTCAGGATTGCATACCCTAGCTTTAATGTGTTCTTCTATCCATAAGAGTATGGCATTATTATATTTGAAGAGTAAATTAAAGCCCATTATATTCAACACCCAGTCTCCAGTTATTCATTTCATGGATGAATGTCAAAACAGTTTGTAATCTGCAACAAGGTTTTGTGATGCACTATTGTGAGTCATCATAGCAACTGAAGGACATTTTCTAACGGTATGTAAACTTAACATTTCTACAGCTCTCTCAAAAAAAAAAAAAAATGCATTGAGGTTGTTACTATTTATGTCCCTGGATTCCACTTTCCCAAGATTTAAAATACAAAAAAAAATCTGTCTGGTTTCTAGGCCAAGCACTGGACACTTTGCGTGGAATGGTTCCAAAAAAGAAATATTGTTGATTGGGGGAATGTCTAATGATCTCCCAATGAGTCATATGTCGAGCATTTTACACTTATCTATGAATATGTGTAGACAAATAAATGTGGAATAGTTATTTTGTGACTCATAAGGCTGCACATAACTGTGAGAGTTTAATTGGGCAAAACAAAGTAGCTTTACTTTAAAAGGCTTATTTGCTAAGCCATTAAATAATTACACAGAAGAACAAAAACAAATATATACATTTTACAATCACTTGTTTGTGGAAAACATACAAAATGTAACTCACTGTAGAAAACTGATCAAATAAAAATAAAAGGGAATTCTTTTTTGGCCAGATACGAGTTCCCTTGAACATGTGATGTTCCTGACTGCCTTTACTCTTGTAAAAAAAAAAGAAAATGTTTACAGAACAAACTGGGAAGGAGGGATAATCCTAACAAAATTAAATCATATTAATATACACAGTTTCAGAAAACTGTAAAATATATAGAATTCTCACAAATAAATAAATAAATGAAGGGAGAGATTAAAAGCTCCCCAAAAGTGGAAGTATAGAGGTCATGCTTTCCTCCTTAAAGATTGACAAAGTGAATCCTGTTGTGTGGACGTCATCTCATTTACTTCGCTGATGACTCGAATCATGTTACATGTCACTTCCAGTCTGGCACTTGATCATGTACATCCCATTCAAACCATCACAGTCATCTATTCGCTCTATCAAAGTAAGTGATGGTAGCGATTGCAAATTCAGTGACACCAAGGCTATTCTTTTTATTTCACCCAATAAAAGAGACGCAGGTTCCAAGTATCATGACGTGCTGATCCATATTATTGATTTGTTTTTGAAACCCAGTTTTTTGTATTGAGTGAGTCTCCGGTCAAATCTGTCCATCACTTTGATTATACTGGGTTTTTGTTTAGTTTCCTTATTGTTTTCGCACACAGCATTTGCAGTGTAAGAAGAGCTTCCTCTGCTCTTCTGTATCCTGAAGTCTAATGCAGATACATCTCAATTTAGGCGAGTTCAGTACTTTTACAATTTAAGCATTTTGGCAGTGCTGGTATACATATGTATCATTCGCACGACAGCTGTACGATATATGTCTTAGCTGTGCGTCATGAAATATGTCTATGTTACAGAATAGTAAGGTTGCCAATGAAGTGTGGATACATTGGGGTGAAATAGTGGATTTTCCATAACCACGCCTTTCAGAAACTACATTTCTGGTCTTCTCTCAAAAATATTATTATGCTCCCATGAAAGGCATCTGTCTGTGCAATATGTACAGTGCATACAGTATACTAAACTTCAGATCTCTTCAATCAGCTCTTTCTAATGCCTGCAGAGTGGGGTATTTTATTCGGGGAGTTTCCCAAACAGACTTGTTTCAATAGAACACACACACACCACACAAAGAACCTAACAAACTTTGAAAGTGACAATTGAATACGTGTAACTACTCATCATAAAACACGGCTGATTAAATAAGAACTAATTTCTTATGGGATTGAGGATTGATCAGTTTTAGATATAATTTAACCTCCTGCTCAAAAAAAATGTTTTTAAAGGAGGGGATTTTATTTACATAGAAATGTATCATGCTGTCTCAAGAAAATGCTTCCATTTCAATCAATCAATCAATCAATCAATCAATTAATTAATTTACAGCACAGCCCTACAGGTAAAACACATTTAATGATACAATTTAAAAAGAGGAGAATGCTCAGTAGAAAACAGAACAGAACAGTGCTGGAATCGCTCGGCTCTTCTATTAACAAACGTCTAATCCCAAATATCCAGAAGAGCTGTTTTGCTTTCATACAAGCTACAGCCGCTACATGTTTCATCCTGTGGGAGAATTCAGGTCATGTGACTCTGATCCCCCTTCCAACATTTTGTGCTCAGCGGATAAAGTCCTAGAACAGGAGAGAGCCAATTCCATTAAAATACAGATACCTCACATAAACTGGTCCTTTAAACATAAGAAAACAAACTAGAAAATGGAAACTCACACATTTGGAGTATTCCTTACATTTATTCAGGTTTCTAAAGGCTGTTGACATCTTGCATTGACACCTGCTACTAAAGTAGTTAAGTACGATTTCTAGAGATTATTAACTCCTGAAACTGCTACAGCCATGACAGGGTTGATGTTATGATAAATCTTGGCAAAGATGGCTGTCTCATGTTACTTAAACAGCTTTATCAATACGTGAAGTGTAACATAATATTTTTCAGAACCAAACCACCTGCTCTTGAAGCCTTTTGAGTGGAACAGTGATTCACCATATCACTCTTTAAACACCTATTTCAAAATGGTCACAGAACAGCGTTCCTCCGACCGGCTCTCACAGACAGGGTGACCCTTCGATTTCTGCAAACAATCAGGCCTTGTAAAGATCACTCTTGTAGCGTCACTTACTGTACAAGGAGATAATGATCTAGAAAGCCATATGATACCGACGCTGGTCTAATGGACACAGCCATGACATTCAGGACATGAGTCATCCTTTTTTTATTTTCCTTGACTTGGATCATTGCAGGCATGCTGTGCAAGCCAGCTGCCCACTGAGAGATCGGCCTTCTGAGATCTCAAAAGCAGAGACCCTCACAAACCAAACAACACTTCGGATGCTCTGCAATGGTTCACATGTCCCAGTTACGGTCCATTCATTGTATATCTAGAAAGTAGGATAGATCCAGAGCTATATCGATGAATCTGAGAAGGGTTCCATAGAAATAAGACGAAAACATAGCCAAACCAAGAGTGAATCATTTCCAAAAATTTATTTAATGATTTTAATGAGGATATTCATGGATAACCTTTAGGGTCTTAGGGGGTTTCAAGTCTTCTAAGCATGATGGCAGGCAGAAGATATGAGGCAAATAATAAAAGTCTTAAGGCAAATAGATGGAGCCATGTTTTATGGATAAAGTTATCATCTTAACTCCTGTGACTCTGACACACTACTTCAAATCCAAGAGCACTACCTGATTTGTCGTGCTCTATTTATCTGTAGTAAAGGATGCTAAATTCCTCTCTAAAACAGGATAGCACCAATATATGAACATATATATAGGAACATGAAAGCACTGCATACCAGGTGGAATGGCACATCAACCCGTTTGAACCTGAAGCACATAACGTCACAACCCGTGGGTATGATGCAAGAGTCACAGACAGGGAGCTTAAGAGGTGGGCATCCCTCTCATTGCATGTCACTCCAATAACTCGGTGTCAGTGTCTTCTGTTTGGATGGGCGGAGAAATGTCCAGCGAACAACTTGGAACATCGTTATGATACAACAGACGCCCTCGAAGATGCCTCAGAAACAGAAAAAATAAAAATCCAGATCCCGTGCCTCCTCTGGTCTCCATAGATACAGCACGGCCACAGCCTCCCTTGCAAAAGCAGCAGCGGTGGCAGGACTCTGTTGCTGCAGCGTTTCCACTCCTCCTCCTCCCCCATACCGTCTGTTCCTCTGGCCTCCCCTGGCTGAGGCAGCTGAATTCGTTTTCAATACCTGCCAAACCTGGTGATGAGATGTGGTTTCCTTTCCCACAAGGAAATGTGCTCAGGCTGCCAGGACCTGCTGGAGGCGTGCCCCCTTGCAGACTCGGCAGTCTTGGACACCTTAATCCGAGGGCAGAGTTTTGAACTGCTGCGGTCCAGCCTTGTGCAAGGTGACAGCCGTCCAGAGGGAAAAACTGTATCTACTACAGCAGACAAAGGTGCCACTGTAGACTGCACCGACAGTACCTGCCCTCTGTGTGGCTGCCCCTTGCCAAACATGGAAGAGAGACATGATAACAAGAAAGAATAAAACTGAACGTAAAAAAGACCTTCAGCTGCACTTAATTCTGAAAAACACTGTAGACGTAAAACGTATTGTATTATTTTGACTGATACTACTGGGAAGTTACGGACATTTGCTGAGGGAAATGAGTTTTCAATTAAGCTTCTTATCATTCAATTAACCTTTTTATTTGAATAAAATACAGACGGACACTATAGTTGCTTGAAGTTACTGACGTTAATAGTGGTCCATATTTAATCTTTTTTCCCATTAAAATGTATTGATATTAATTTTATAGCTGACACTAGCTTAAAACAAGATGATACGTGTTCAGTTTGGGAGCTAACATTTTCTTGCTGCATGTTCGTATTGGTATTCATAGGAAAGATGAGGTATAAAGCTTAATCAGTTTCTCCCAAGTGTTGAATAAGCAACGAACAACATTCAAATTTGGGGTTTGTTATCTTTTTTTAATCCTACCTACTTATTTTGGTGACATTCAGAAAACGCTGTCGTTTCAACTTTCACATAAATGTTTTTCCTGGAGAAGGAATGTAGGGTCTCCTAAGTGATTTATAAACATACACATAATAAATGGGAGGTTGTAGTTTAAGCTGTGATGAAGCATTCTCTACTTGGCCGCAGAGGTTCGCTGTGATTTAAAGAGCTGACATTTACTGCGTGGAAGCCTATTATTCAGAATGACTGTCTGTGTACAGACGATATTTTAAAATGGCTCAGTGGAAGTGAAAGTTCTAGCAAAGCCATCATGTTAGTTTGCACTCCTTCCCTCTCAGTAAAGGAGTTTAAAGCTGTGAACGATGTGCTGAGTGTGTGTGTTTTGATTCCTTCAGCTCCAAGACTCCATTTTGTTTCAGTCTAAGAGGCAGGTTTCCTTAGCATTTTGGTGTTTTTGTGTTCTTATATGTGTGGCTCGCTTGAATTGCTGGAGACACATCTGTCCAGCAGGAACAAATGAAAAGCAGCTGTAAGGTCACTGTCGACCCATTATATAGGACATAGTCAGCTGCCAAATACAAATACCATACATAGTTGGTAAAACTCAACAAGGATTTCCCTTTTCTACTCTGTGAACGCCTTTCAAATAAATGTAGCATAACCTGCATGTAAATATATATATATTTTTTAACGTCTCTCTACATAGAATGACAACTGTCAGTTTCATTCTACCCATCAACAGCCTCTGACATTAATGTGACAATGCTGTTGGTTTTGTAAATCCCTCTATAGAATTCAGTATGGTATTGCAGGCCTATATCCTTTCAGTTGTTGTTGCATTCAAATCGACTCTTGAAATCTGCACTTGTTTCGTGAAACCAAAAACACACACATTTGCAATAAATACATTTACTCATCTAGTGTTTCATTCGATTTGGTGTAACTTAAAATCCCAGGACAAAGCTCATTTTTATGGCGCCATGCTTAGCTACATAAAAATCAATAGATCACATTATAATATTTTTAGATTGAATGTATTACTGGGCAAAGTCATTATACTTTACATTGCTTTTATTTCTTTCTTTCTTTCTTTTTTTTTTTAAGTATTAAGTAAACTTTCAGATTGTGACACAAGTCTGTGCTGCCTGTGCAAGAGCAGTCCCTAGAACTACATTATGGCTGGTAACTTAATTCCTCTATCTGAGTAAGGAAATAATTTAATCATGTTTCTCAGATGAATCCCATGAGCATCGTGCAGAAATCCGCTTTGGTAATATCTGGCTTAACTCACTGGAGATTACCATGTAAAAACACAGTTTGCCGGCAGCATGTCCAATTGTTCTTGTGTCTCGGGGAGCTAATAAGCAAGCCCACAGTGTGTATGCACATACAAACAGATTAAGCCATATCCACTTTCATCTCAACAGCAATCTCCAAAAAGGCAGTGAGACAGTGGCAGAATTTTTTGTCACCTACACATTATTTTCCATTTCTTTCAAAGGAAGGCTGATATACAGAGATTTCTATTTGTTATATCTTTGCCCCTTTCTCTCTGCCTAATGAGCTGTGTGCGTATGTATGCATGTACTTTCACATGCATAAATTCATCCCCCTTTTCTTACATTTTTAGACCACCACAGTGTCAAGCTGAGAAACAGTGAACCCTACTTAGGAAAATGTAAACAGTACTTTTCTGCTATGTGCCTCTTATATATCTCAATATCAAATAGTCTATTCAAATTTACATAATTTTAGCATTTCATGTTTTTGAAACTATCTGAACTCAGAGTTGGCACCAGCAACAAAAACATAAACAAACAGTGCCCTTACATTTGTCATACAATTTTGCAGTGTGATGTTCCCCCCGAAGAATAAACAGATGCAGCAATTTCCCCCCAGGACAACAACATCACCTGTAGCACACGGAGCGAGTTTAGGTCTACGAAATAGAAACCCTTTACAGCAGGACACTTCTGTTATGGGTTTGGACTCCTATCTATGCAGGTGGTTATCTCAATTTCGCTTTTCATTCGACAGATAAAAGCTCAGTAAATGGCCATGACACCTAATGCAGCTAATTCACAACACTGGGAGCAAAAGAGCAAGGGAGAGTGTGCACATTATGGCGGCGGGGGTGTAAAACACCAGCTTGGAATTAACAACGAGGGAGAAGAAGTGACTTGCTCTGTTATAGGGCACTAGTGACCTGGCTTACCCCAACCAAGATCTCAGCTCTGACCAGACTGTGTCCTGGAATACACCAGTCATCTGTACCATGATGCAACGTATGCCACATATGAAATGTCCATTAATGAATTAGAGAATATCTAATCGCACAAACAATCAATAATTATTGCACTCGGAATTTGAAAAACATATGAAGTGATATCACAATCCCCAGTTAATCTTAGATTCAATTTCATAGTTGATAAATCAAGATTAAATTAAAAAAATAAATGTGTTCACTAGATTGCCATTTACTTTGGAGTACAAAAGGGTGTTTGGCGTTTGTAAAATGTACTGCTTTCTTACCCACAATGGACAGGACTGTATATATAAAAGTAAATGGAATACCGGAGTAATTACTGGAAAATGAACAGCGATGTAATATTCATAGAGCCGCCGAAGGTAAAGCAAGCAACACCTGCAAAAAGCACCAATAAATGCTTTTTTTTTTCTCATGCTTACATTGTTAGAGGACAGCTACCTTAAGCTTTAATACCACAGAGTTCAAGGGGTTAATATAATTCCTAAGGTAGCAAAAGGGAGAGCATTCGAGATCCGTGTGTTAGCAATATTCCGGGTCTAAAATGAATGTTATTAAAACAAGTAGCAGCATCTAAATTAAAATGACAGTATGATGGATGACTGGTGATGTAGAAGTGGAGACGTTTGCAGCATTCTGGGCGAGATGGGGGAATTCTGCCTCGGAGGCGGTGTGCTTGGTGGAGATGCATCAATTTGAAGCTTACGTATATTCTTAAATATGCCCCAGAGAGGAGTGGCTTATGGGCTGTTAGAATCTAGCAAATGAGCCCCATACAATATTTAAGGACACGAGACTGAGACGTGTGAATGCTAAGCCTCAAAATAAACCCCATAGGAAGATTTTTAGAACTCCTGCCCATTGAATATGTTGGGGAATAACCAGCCATTGCAACTTTTTATTTCTATTTTGTGAGCTGTAGAAAGAGGTCATGAGTGATTTGTTCATAACAGCTGCAAAATATTTTGTATCGGTGTGTGTACTATATGACTGTTTTCTTAGAGACTTGGTTTAAATATTTTAATTATGATACTTTTCCTTACATTAAATATTGTAATAAAACAATGTAAAAAAGAATTGCCATGGTTGGATTCTTTGTATACCGTGACAATAGGACTATTATATTACAATTATATTACATTTTATACATAATATTATCACCATACTTTTTCAGATAACTTTCAGAGACATTAACCATCCAATACATTTAATTTATTGTAAGGTCTACACAAACTGAGACCAGATCAGAGATCAAATGACAGATTTGGCAGATGGATTGGATGCGTCTTTCCCCGTAGTTGTGATGTAAGCACCTTGCTATCAGAATAGTCCCACTGGGAAAGGCTGGGCCAGGTGGAATATTTGGGGTACGAAAATTGCAGCATAACAGCAAGAAAGCTTATTATTTATGTATTTATCTTGCAAAATAATCTTTCCAGTCTCCGATTAGATGCAATGTCTTTTCCATCTAAAGCGCACAGTGATGTTTTGGGTGCAGCTGTGTATTCCCAGAAACCCCTTTCAGACAAACTGTTTCAAATGAGATTGTTTCTATAGAGAAACTGTGTGCTTTGATGTAGACTGAGAGACAGATAATGTATACAGACATTAGAGCACTAAATCCAATAAGTCCAGTACTCCGGCATATCATGTAGGCCTGACATAAATTTATCAGCTTATTTATAAATAATGGGGAGGCCTTTTTCATATTTGGGAGCCATATTGCGGAAGTTGCGATAGGTCAGCTGACTAATATGAGATAAGAATTAGGCAGATGAAAACTGATTTATGATAGGTGCACGAATGGTAACAGACACAGGTACATGTGTAGTGATATGCCGACAGGGAGACAGACAGACAGCTCGGACGGATAAATAGACCATGTGTGTCCATTACGTGTACTTGACCTCTAACATTTGTAGTTCAATCAAACCCCTTGCATAGCCATAAAATAAGATTCACTCTCTTTGTGTACATACAATGGATTAAAGCAGGAAAAAAGCAGACATAAAATATATTCTTAGCACCAATGACAAATTGAGAAAAGGATCTATCATAAATCAAAAGCAGTGTTCTACTGCCTAAAAAAGAATTGCCTTGCGTCTTTTGAGCAGACATGATTTAGGAGTGTGTATAGTGGTGCGCTACAGCTGAGCTACTTCATAGTTTTATGCATTGTATCCCTAAGGTGCAGGGAGAACTGAATTTGAAAACAAAAGCTCTTACGTGTCCATATACATTTTGCATGGAGAAGCATTATCAAAACCATCGGGGAATTAGTAAAGGAAAAGAGCACAGGGTATTGACTTTTTCTCTTAAAAATGTGGGTCTGTGATAAAACTACATCAACCACCTTGAGAATGGTGAACAAACATTTGTATACTTACGGAGGGCACCAAAATCCACCAGGCAAATATGAATCATAAAAACACAGAAGATATTTAAGAATAAATAAAAGGGCACATTAAGTCTCCCCAATGTTGACTGGTTTATTTTACCTATTCAAAAATGATTTCCTCTTTTGTAATAAGAAAGTAGATTAGAAAAGCGTGGGTGACAGCGGTGTAGCAGTCAGACAAACTGCTTTCTCAAGAGTATCAACAATTAAATACAATTTCAAACTGTACAGCTTAATAGTCATAAACATAATATAGCACTGCTTAGTCATGGGCCTGTCGCAAAGACCAACAGACAAATAATCGTATACAAAGGCACTAGAAACATTTTAGATCAAACCAGACTATATTTTTATATATTGTATATAATGTTTGTTTTTTCTTTGCATGTGCAGAAAACATGACAGACTTTAGACTTCCATTTGGGTTGAAGTCAGTGCCTTGTCAGCCAACAATGCTGACCAGATGCCAAGGCATGTTAGAGGCAAGTGAAACTAACAATAAACAATGGTGTTGCTGAAAAGATAGCAGGGTGAATAGCAGACACCTGTAACTGAAACTCAGAGAACCCGGCAATTCCCACCACCCAGTTCAATGGTTCAGAGTTGCCACCTATAAATCAGCTAGTTTATGGGGCTGCAGTATTTACACTGTAATTAAAAAATCATGAACCTCACCCCTTCGATGAGCTTGGCAAAACACAATGAGCTGCTACTGGAGAAACATGTTAATAAGTAACCCTAAGGACTCTGATTGCCAACCTTAAATGCCAAACCAGCTGACCTCCTTCGGAAACCAGGTTGAATGGCCCCAGTTTTTTTCCAATTATTTGCTTCCTTGGTCAAAACTGCCTAAAATGACACATCCTTTGATTTACTGTATTAATAATATATGAATAAAAAACCTACCTAATTTTAATATTTGTAGACAGGTATTAATATACATAAAAAACAGATTTAGCCTCACTATTTTACTGTTCATGCACCAAGTAGAAAATCCCAGGGGGAAATAACTACAATTTATTCTAGTGCATGTAATATCATTCTATTTGAATTTTCTATACAGTTGACAGTTCAAACCATTATAGGATCATAAGACATTACATATTTGTATACATAATATAAAATATAATAAAAACGGTAACATGCAATTAATTAATCTTGCATCACATTCAAACTCTCAAACATACTCCAGGGCAGGCCATATCTATTTCTTTGCATTACATATTGACGCACATACACAACCGTACAATTAAGGACTCTGAATTAAACTAATATCAATGAGCAGCCTTTTAGTATGTATATCTCAAAAATGAATTTGAATTTGATTAAGTTGTTACAAGTGAATCTAACACTACATTCCAAGATACTCAGATGTAGCCCCATGGAAATTCACATTCAACAAACACAAAAATACATCACATAGGATATTGATAATGAGAGAATATGTAGCCCTCCTAGACACAGTAAACCAATGTACATTTTAATAGCAGTACTACAAGCTGCAATGTCCCACAAAATAGTATTGTGAAGAAAATTAATTATATTTCACAAATACATATAGATTGTGCTGCAGGTAACAGCGTTTGAAAAAAGATTTACAGTTTAATAAAGACAATACACAGGTCAAGAACATGAAACAATCAAATAAAGTAGAGACTTTTAAATTAACTTGGAAATAAAACTTTCCCTAAAATGAGTCCCTGAACAGCAGCATCACCCTGGTCTCACAAGACAGGCAGACCGTCAATCCCAGCGGCCATGCCTGCACCCTCACCAGACCCAAGATGCTATCTGTTCCTGCCAAGCCAAAACTCCTGGCTTTTAATGAATTTCTTTCTATTTGCCAGGTATGACTCCTATTGGAGCCTGGACATATTTTTCCCCTGGGTTAGGACAGCTTATGACAAATAATGATGAGAAATCAATGGGCAAGAGGGAAATATCAGGTGAGGGACCGAATTAATCTCCGAGATAAATTATTGACCACAGGCACGGCCTGGTCTTTTCTCTGGTACACGCTCCTTGCCCATCTCACTAACAATCTGAAAGAAAATCAAATATTTTGTTTGGGCTTCACTAATATCAGCAACTTTTACTATCTTAATGGCATTTTTATTGATCCCCACTTTAATGGGAGCAGTATATATTTGATGTTGCTCATTTAAAGTAGATGAGTAATAGACTTTCCCACTGAGGATCATAAACCAGCCTCTTGTCTGACAAGTAGAGGGAAGCAAACAGAAGGGCAGCTTTTAATCTACTGCCTGCTGCACTTATCAACGGTGAAGAAGAGGAGGAACGAGGAGAGAAAAAAATTAAAGGTCTCATTTAGAAAAATAAATAATGAAATCGATGGGGAAATAAATAACGGCTCCCCTCCTCCTCGCACACACACCACCACCCCCAGTCTCTGCTGGTCATCAGCAAGCAACAACAAAGGGCCATTGGCGGAATGACCTTGGCTGTGACATCATGTGCTGGTAGAAAGAAATGAAGCCATTAGACTGAGGCAGCAGTAGGTTATAAATCAAGCCATTTCCAATAAGCTGCCTTAATGGTCATCCATCATTTCCAGCCGCAGAGCACAGCAGACCACGGAGACATTGGAGCTGCAAAAGCAGAGACATAAACAATAATAATCCCGGGCTGATGTTTCAGCCCTTCAGGAAATTTAGGAACATGTTCTCGCTTTTGTTTGTCAAAGGTGATATTTAGAAGGCAGGAAGGAATGAAGCACACAAAAAATAAAATAAGAAATTTGGCAGATGACTACGGTCCAAGACATCAGAAGTGGGCAGGTGTAGCAGAATAATACATGAAAAAATAAAGAAATTAAAAAATACTTTGTGAGATTCCATAATGCCTGTAACCCCATTGTGTCACACCATTACCTCTGTACTAACATCATCTGGCGTATATTGAAGCAAAGCCAGCATCCGAGGGTGTTCAATAAAATCAAATTTACCAGCCTGTGAGGAATGTCGGAAAGTCTAATGCTACTGCACACTCCTAGACAAATCACAATCTGCATCTCTTTGAAAAATGATATTTACAACATTTCATATGGATTTTTAAAATTATAATATTGGTATGATAATAATAACTATCAACTAATAAATGTACACAATAAAAACCAACAAACAACATGCAATACAGAATTCAGTGTGGCAAAGTAATATCTCCAGTTCTGACCACCTTATTTTTAAAAGCCCTCATTATTTAATAATAATAAAAAAAACTAATTCTCAGGAGTTGAAGCTAGTTGATGAAGATAGCATCTGAAAAAGCTCTCCAGAGCTCTGCAGTAGCCAAACCCCAAGCCTCAAAGCCAAACAGTCAAAATTTGGAGTACTTCATAATGTCACTGCAAAGATGTCAACGGATACAGAACTGTTGAGATTTACAGTCATATCACAGTACCATACCATTCATCGGATGACAGCATTAGTGTAATTCATAATGTTTACAACCTGCAATTATGGTTTAAGATTTTAAATATTTTTGTTATTCTATCAATTTCGCTCTGGCTTGCATGGTTAGGGACACTATGCCAATAGCATCAAGGTTAAAATGTATTTTCCAACTGCCTTTTCCATAAGCCTTTTCTTGTGCTCTAGATAAGAAACAACAATTAAGAAAAAGGGTGCAGTAGTGTGGTAATGCAAATGTATACCGTAGGTTTCATGTATACAAATATATAAATCTCAAGTATTTTCAGTCAAACCTATGAGGTTGACAAATCTTACAAAAAATAAGGAACATTTGTTCTGTTATTATTGCTACTAATGTTGTTTTCTTATGATATCAATAGAAAAAGACATCCTTAAGTTGTGTTTATATACGTGTGTGTGTGTGTGTGTGTGTGTGTGTGTGATTGTGTGTGTAATGAAAGCAGCGTTTTCAAATTACTTCAACAAAACTAGCAACTGCTGCCACTTAGATCCCTGTATTTAACCCCTGGATTTGTTTCCTTTTTAACTTTGCCCTCTTTTCATGTTGCTCACTGAACATTTGGTGAACATCTACTGTGTTATTCATGGTGGTTAATCCCTGTTCTGTTTTCCTTAATCCTCTGGTATTGAGTTCTCGCTACAACTATTTCTCACCCATTCACTGTCGGTAACTGATTTTCTGTTATTTACTGCTGTCTTGACACTTTTGCGTGCCGTATATATATATTAATTTATCATTTATATATTATTTTATCAATAATTATTTAAATATGGATTAAAGGTATTGGAACAGGTGTAAACTATAGTAAACTATAGTTTTTGATGTGACTGCATCCCGGCCTTCTGCTCCATTAAAAACCATCAAGGCACACAATTGGGCAAATGGGATGGTGTCAGACCCCTACGATGGGAGTTTATTTAGTCTGCCCAATGGGTAATATTGTGGTCGAGTATCCTGACACAGCAAATTGACTTCTAAGTATATCAACATGCAAATACATGGCAGATAAACGTATTAATAAAAAATAACTAAACAAAAAGGCAGGGAGACACAGGGAACAAAATCTATTCACATCGGCCATTTCTAACTAGTTATTGTAATACATATTAACACCTGCCACCGCTCAATTTAATTTCCTGTACAATGAAACCATAGTGACTAGAACCGAACAGTACAGTGAGACTATCAGGGCAGCTAGACTATCCTGTCAAATGGTCTGAACAATTCTCTGTGCGTAATTCTGGATCTCATATTAGTTTGCCAGCACATAAAGTGCATTTCTGGAAAACAGTGTACATTGATATTAATGGAATTTTATGGTGAGACCGTACATTTGCCCACAAAATAATGCCTGTTCTGAAAGCTTGGGAGTGTAACAAAGTGACTCAAAGAGAACAGCATTCATAACATTTATTGGATGGCTTGACTTCAATTCTACAGAATACCTCTGGGATAAACTGGAGGGACCAACTATCTATCTACTCTATTAAAAAAAAAAAAAAAAAAAAAAAAGCCTTATTAAATATATTATGAACAGCTATGCTTTTTGGTACTGTATGTATACTGACCTTGATTCATTGAAACCGGATAATAAGAGATTAGAGAAAAAATACATTGCTTGTGGCCCACAGTCAACTCACTTTCCCTGCCTGTTGTTTTAAACTCAGCTGTTTATTGTCAATTGCTTATCATATGTGAAAAGAGATGGGTTTACCAGCTCACTTGTAGAGAAAACTCAGACCACATAACATCCATGTTTGAAGTACCTCTACCAGGCTTTTTTATTAGAAACATTATATATGGAGAAGAAAATATATTATATACAGTACTGTGCAAAAGGTTTAGGCAGGTGTGAAAAAATGCTGTAAAGTAAGAATGCTTTCAAAAATAGACATGTTCATAGATTATATTTATCAATTACCTAAATGCAAAGTGAGTGAACAGAAAATCTAAATCAAATCCATATTTGGTGTGAGCACCCTTTGCCTTCAAAACAGCATCAATTCTTCTAGGTACACTTGCACAAAGTCAGGGATTTTGTAGGCATATAGTCAGGTGTATGATTAAACAATTATACCAAACAGGTGCTAATGATCATCAATTCAATATGTAGGTTGAAACACGATCATTAACTGAAACAGAAACAGCTGTGTAGGAGGAATAAAACTGGGTGAGGAACAGACAACCTCAGCTAACAAGGTGAGGCTGCTGAAGACAGTTTACTGTCAAAAGTCCTACACCATGGCAAGACTGAGCACAGCAACAAGACACAAGGTAGTTCTACTGCATCAGCAAGGTCTCTCCCAGGCAGACATTTAAAGGCAGACAGGGGTTTCCAGATGTGCTGTCCAAGCTCTTTTGAAGAAGCACAAAGAAATGGGCAATGTTGAGGACCGTAGACGCAGTGGTCGGCCAAGGAAACTTACTGCAGCAGATGAAAGACACAACATGCTTACTTCCCTCCGTAAGATGTCCAGCAGTGCCATCAAATCAGAACTGGCAGAAAACAGTGGGACCCTGGTACACTGTATCCTGTACAAGTCTGGTCAGAAGTGGCCTTTAGGAAAGACTTGCAGCCATAAAGCCATACCTCCGATGTGGCAACAAGGCCAAGCGACTCAACTATGCACGAAATCAAAGGAACTGGGGTGCAGAAAAATGGCAGTAGATGCTCTGGACTGATGAGTCAAAATGTGAAATATTTGGCTGTAGAAGGCAGTTTGTTCACCAAAGGGCTGGAGAGTGGTACACGAATGAGTGTCTGCAGGCAACAGTGAAGCATGGTGGAGGTTCCTTGCAGGTTTGGGGCTGTATTTCTGCAAATGGAGTTGGGGATTTGGTCAGAATGAATGGTCTCCTCAATGCTGAGAAGTACAGGCAGATACTTATCCATCATGCAATACCATCAGGGAGGCATTTGATTGGCCCCAAATTCATTCTGCAGCATGACAACGACCCCAAACATACAGCAGAAGTCATTAAGAACTATCTTCAGCGTAAAGAAGAACAAGGAGTCCTGGAAGTGATGGTATGGCCCCCACAGAGCCCTGATCTCAACATCAAGTCTGTCTGGGATTACATGAAGAGAAAGAAGCAACGAAGGCTGCCTAAATCCACAGATAAACTGTGGTTAGTTGTCCAAGATGTTTGGGCCAACCTACCTGCTGAGTTCCTTTAAAATCTTTGTGTAAGTGTACCTAGAAGAATTGATGCTGTTTTGTCAAAGGGTGGTCACACCAAATATTGATTTGATGTAGATTTTTCTTCTGTTCACTCACTTTGCAATTTTTTCATTGATAAATATGATCTATTAACATGTCTATTTTTGAAAGCATTCTTACTTTACAATATTTTTTCACTCCTGCCTAAAACAATTTGCACAGTACTGTATATTATGATCATTATAGTTTTTTTTATTTATAAAAAGGACCAGAAATATCTGTAAATGTTTAGGATTTTTAGAAGAAATTAAGTTATATAAAACAGCCACATATGAAAGAAAAAGTACTTCTGAAGCTAAACCAACCAGATATCGCCAAGAGGAGAATAAATCACGGTTTTAGTAAGCTGCAATAACCAAATACTAAGCCTCCACGGCCTAGTGAAGTTGCTCCATAAAGTCAAATAACCCCAGGTACCGAACAGCTAGCAGGCCCCTCAACACTCAGTCTAGCATCACAGGCACCAAGAAGGAAATGAGATGACAAACAAAACACGGATTCAAATAATAAATGGCATTCTCAATGTAAACTCTTAAAAAATACTGCAGTCTTGCTCTCGTTTGATGGGGGACGAGGGGTTTCTTTTTCAAGCATATAGCACATTAATTCCCTGTATCCGAGCCCTGCTTTGGAAGTTCATCATGCAACTTTCAGAATAACTCTAAATTCAGTACAATTCACGCTCTACTAAATATCATCAGACTCATTAATTACCTTATTAGCTTGCAAGAAACGACATGACAGAAAATAAAGAAATATATACAAACATACATATATGCATATTTAGGTGTTAAACGTGCAGTCTGAATTCTTTATTATTCTTTATTATTTTAGAAGTTTACAATGTTTGCGCTCTTTTTGTCAGTATATGCCTTCTTCTTGAAATAATTTACAATTGATTTCAAACAAGGACAGAAACTTACTTGCCTAAATTAAAATATATTCCCTGATAATGTATTGCAAAATGTAATAAATGCCTGGCATAAACTGGGTAATACTTGGTTAAAACACTTTGAAGGATAGACACTAAAAGGTTCATTCAAATAATTATCCTTTGTTCATTTTAAAAGGCCAAAGGATGTTATGATTGCTTCTTTCTGGACAGATTTTTGCCTGCATTTTGTTGTTTTTGGAAGATGTTTTATTTGCAATCATTTAATTCCCTAATGGGCTTGTTACACTTAATAATGCTTTGCTTTTCACCACCACCACAATTTATTCACAATGCATTCATCAGAGGACCAGCACTGTTGGAGCCTTTCCACAAGGTATACTGTTGTTTATGTAAAGCAAGAGAACTTCCTACAATGTAAGAGAATGGCATTTACATTAATTCACAATTTCTGTCATAAAATAATATGAATCCTCCAGTGAATCAACAACGGAGCCCGAAAGGTCAAACTCACACTCATCTTGACTGTTTTCCTCAAAGCTTTTTATAATTTAAAGATAGAATAATAGAGAGACCGGTTCTTTAAAAACTCCAGTGCCATTAAAAGCTTTGTGACTGCCCCAAACACGTATCTGCAGGAAATAGCCCACTTAATTTATCAACCCACTAAACATAACAAGAATTAATTTATTAAATGTCATTTTGAGAATTGTAACTAATTTTATCTTGCAGTGTTTCCTATCTATTGCCCCGCAGGGAAAGACCATAAACAACACTTTCAAATATCCATTTTCTGTATTTATGAAAGGAGCTCTCACCTCACATTTCTTTTCACTTTTTGTTTGTTATTCTCAATGGCAATCAAATCTGTAAGAATGTTCTAACCTTGTCATGTTTAAGATGTTCCCGTTTTAATATTACATCTAAAAATAGTCTGGTTAATACTTCAATTTAATTCCCAATATCACTGCAAATTAGACAGAACGTACAAACACTTTCTGCACTGAACTATAACCTCCAACTAGGTGACCAACCTGCTAAACATACTATAAATAACACTGAGCTTGCAGTCAAGAAGAATGGGGATGGTGCATTTTATATCTCTGCCACAGCCTCACTTTGTTTGAGTCAAAGATGTGTTGCTCATTTTCATCAATCTAATGTGTTAGATTACATAATTACTTTTCTTACAATGAACTGCAGCTGTGATGATTTGAATTTAATTACATTAGCTAACACATTTCTTAAATTTAAATAATTTTCCCAAATAACATCTTATCTCTTGAGATGCAGATGGCAATGATTCAATTAGAGAAAAACACAGAATGAAATAATGTGGTCTTCAGTCTTGTATGTTCCCTTACCTCTTTATTATATTAAGGGGTGGACAGATTAAAAAAAAAAACATTGCTGCCATAGGGTCTCACTCCAATTACTGTCTCATTTTTTTTTTTGTTAAATCAAACTTTTATTAATGTCCCTGGGGATGATATTCAAAAAACATTTGGATTGCCGTACTTGTATTTTGTGCCCTGTTCCATGTGCCGACAGATACCCATTTCAGACTCACTATCTATGCAAAAAACGCTTGCAAATGCTTTTATTTTGACCAAGTTCACATAAAGCTGTTTGCAGAGTTTAAAATTAGTCTATCTTACCTCAGCCTGAACAAACTGGTCCCTGTGGAAAGAAATGGCAGCTATAAATCAATAACCCAGATGTAATCTGAGGTGTCTAGAATGCATGAGAGAGATTCTGGAGCATAATGGCGCTGGTTGTCTATTGTCATTCAGACATGAGCTGAATCAGAAAAAGGGGCTTGTGTGAACCTGATAAGAGCTGGTCCAAAGTGAGCCATAAATCAAACGGCGAGGCAGTATTTTGCTGATTTCACACAAGGCCTCAGTGAAAAAAAAAAGTGATAGATCTGCAATTTACTCCTTATCACATCTGCTAGAAGTTTCTTAATACAAAAGCCTGACCTTCAGTGAATAAACACCTCCTTTTCTGCCTGCAAAACATGTCCATTTTGGGTTTGCACGCTTCCCAAAGCCCAGAAAGTGAAGGATCCATTTGGAGCAAACCAAAACTCTCATCCACCTGTATAAACTGTATAAAGTATAACTTTATACAATGTATATTTATTTTAGGTACCTGATGGCTTTCTACACAGAGTAAGTACATTTTATATTATAAAATTGGGTTTTTATGATTTGCGTTTGATTCCACGGCTGTACTAGTTTGACATTATCATTTAATAAACTGTGAAATAAATCAAATTAACATTACTGTTGCTTGGAAACCTGAAAACAACATTGCCTGTACTCCTAACGAACAACACTTTCATCAGTTGGTGAACAAAATTATTCAGTGGAGGTTTTTCAAAGAAAAGGAACAGTCATAAGGTCGACATGTTTATTGAGATTGTAATATGCTAATCTTCCTACTCAAATATGTATATAATAATCCTGATCTGCCAAATTGCCACACAGTCCTGGCAGGGATTAGCCCAGGGTTCAGAAATCATGATCACAAGCTAGGAAAGGCCTCAATTTATGAGGCCGAACATCTCTAAATCCCTTCAGTGAGCAGCCTTCAATAAGGCTTTCTCCAGCTCAGTAAACTTCTCGATTCAGCATTCGTATCCATACCGAGATTTGACAGCACAACCTCGAATTCATTTCAGCACAGCTTGCCTAGACAGCACTGCCCAATCTTACTGCTGGGTATTATATCAGTCAAACAGAAAATAATCGCATAATGGAACAACTCTACCAAGTACTCCAGTCCAGAAAAAGAAGCAGGGAGTATGTAATCATGTTATCACCATTTCCATCACTTTTTCAGGATTCAGATAGACAAAGCAAGGAATGGACTTTTCATCATTTGGATTCCCAAAACGAGTTTAATCTTTTAAGGTTGACGCAGCTACCTTTTAAGGGTAAAACATGCAGTATTATTTATACGGTCTCCAGCCCGCCACAACAATATTCCAGTTTTGTGAGTGCTATTTTATGATGTCAATGCTGAAGTTAATTCTGCAACGGCACTTGTGTGACACCTGTTCACAGGACACAATAGCACATGTACTTTTTGTAACACTGATTTACTATCCGTCCTTCACGCTGCAGACTCAGGCATTAAAGACTTAGGGAGCAATGAGTGATAACTAAAGCTGTTAAAAAAGAAAGAAAAAAAGAGGGGGGGGAAAGAAGCCATACAGGAGTTTCATCTCTGTGTAATGTTTACTAACACAGAAGCCAAACCAAACCACAATGACGTATGGGTGTATGCAATGCTTGAATCAATTTAAACATCATTTAAGCTGTTTGAAGATCTGCACTGGCACCTTCAAACGAATCACAAGATATATAATTGTTCTGCCAGCCATTTCCCACACGACACACTGTATATTAGAACCTTCTGCTTTATTGATCATTGCACTTATTACTTACTATAAGGAGGGAACGAACGCATCTGTCACCGATTAGACTCTACCAGTCAGTGGCAAAAAATGGGATGCAATAACTCCCCCCTCTAGGAAAAGATGAAGTTAGGAGAATGCACTTAAAATAATTTCACAACAATTAATCTGCTTTCAATGCATGACCAAAACCACTTTTCATATAATTTATACGTCAGTAATGAAATTTTAATAGAAGTCATTTACTCACATTATAGTGGGTAAAGTAGAAATCTGCGTGGGTCAAAAGAAACATGATATTTATAATGCAGTCTGCTTTTACATTGACTTTGCCTTGAAGAATCATCAAATGTGTTAATTTCAGAAATTCTTTAAAGCCATGCCAAGTGTTTCATAAGTGAAATCCTCCATTGTGTAAAAATAAAATAAAAATCAACAACATTCAAAGCAAAGCTAAACTGCCAATTACATCACCGACTTGCTATTTGCAAAGAAATACTTTCGTTTTTTTGTCAAAGAACTACACCCATACTTGATTGGGTTACATTTGTGGTCTTTTAATCCCAACAGAGAAGAACAAAGAAAACTTTAGATAGAAAAATAACTGTACAAATTTGGTAATAAACATAATGTAAAACAAAATGGCACAGATTAGTTTTAAGATACAATTCAATATGTTTTTATTCCCCAGGTAATTACATTATTTATAATAATAAAAATAATAATAATTTTTGAAATTAGAGGGGTATATTTTCCTTTTCCCACCACAGAATTAATTCCCTTGTTTCCTTTCTGGAAATATAAGATTAGCTGAAACTTGAGGAAAATCACAACAAGGCCTGGTGTAAAGACCAGAAGAAAAGGAAAATAAACCAATTTCACTCCACAGAATAATTCTGGTTTACTTTACAAAATGTACTGAACTACTGCCAAGATGTCCTCATCCCTGTACAATTTATCCGTTCACATTTGCTTTTGCGCCTTCAACGTATTGGGCGATCAAGGAGACCATGTCTTTCCACAGCGATCCATCTTTTGATCTAGGGAAAAGGTCGGCTAAGTATTGCACCTCAAAAGTAACATTAGAAATATCTAATTGTGTTGAGGTATGCCGTGCCAGTTGTTTGAAGTTATTGTTTTTCTGTTTTTTTCCCTTGCACTTAGTCTCTGGGAAAGAATGCAAAGAAGTGCTTTCTTTCAATCCCAGACTGCATTTTTCGTGTAAAACATTTTACAGCTTGTCTCATTACAGCATTTATAAAAACACTGTCTGAAAGCAGTGGTGCATAAATGAATTATTTAAGCTTTGCAGCGAATAACCATGATCCTGTGTGCAGCTTCTTAATGTGTGCTAAGTGAGCCCTGGGAGGCAAATCATGGCAGTTGAGGGGCGTAATGTAAACCAAGTTTTATAAGCCACGAAAAGCCAAGGTTATAACATTTACTCAGTAAAACAGACAGTATGTAAAGTCGACTTGCAGAGGAATTAACTCGAGTAAGGCTCTGTAAACTATATTGTTCCAAAGCTAACACAATAACCTGTAATGTGTTTTCCATAAGTGTATTCCATGCACAGTAGTACCGCTCATGGTTCACACACAAAGATAGTATTACCAAGCTTTTTGTTGTGAAAATCATTCAAGAATACATTTTGCATGATGGGGCCTTTACATACTATCATCTATAATTAACAGAACAGCCCACAAGTAATACATTAATAAAGACAAGACTTTATACCTGCCAGTTTTCTGCATGTAACTGTATTTTTAATTTTTTTCTCAATTCCTTCTCTAGAGAATGACTACTTGTCCTGGCCCTCATAGCTGGATCTGACTAGTGTAGTCCTACAAACCCTGATCAGGCATAAGAGTTTGTCAGAGCAGTTGAAGATTACGGTTGACAATGAGGGTAAAGACTTGAAATTTTAAACAGATGCCTAATTTGTGGGTCTAGGGCACAGGTCTAATTCAGTTACCATATAATACCTGTAAACCACCCGGCACAACATATCCAAAGCAGCGGCACACTTCTCCAGATGACCTGGATTTATATCCTTTATTTTAAACCTACATTTTAGATACAGTAATTGCAATTTGGCACAATTATAATAGAATTGTGTTGTCACTGTTTCTTTTGAGCTAGAAATTAGTTACATTTATTCTCAATCAACTGGCAGGGTTCGCAACTGTGCACCAGGAAAAAAAACATTTCTATTTTTGCCCTGGAACGTCCGCTGTATAGCGATCTCTCTCAACAGTCTAATTTTGCCTCCATTTAATTTCTTTCATCAGCAGGTGATCACTGCAGAATGTAATTTGTGTTCCGAGTTCCAAGGGCTCCTGTGTGTTCCTTGCATTCTATTAATAACTACAGTCGCAACAACAAATTAGAAGCACTTCTCTTCTGGACGTTTTCCTGTTTCACCCGCCTGTCCTTTGATTCAGATGGTTGCACAGCTTGTGCGGATCACAGATCACAGCTTCTGAACTCATGCCACTGGAACGTCGCGGTTGTGAGGCCAGCTCTCACAGACCAGGTAATATCAGCTATGCTTCACAACCTCGATCCCCCCCACAGCCCTGTGAGTTACCGTTATCTGTACAGTATGGATCAGTTGTGTTTTAAATTAAGACAGGCAATACTTTTCAAGATGTGGAGTGTAACCACATGAAACAGAAAGCCTAACGCAGCAAGAGCAGGCAATAGATATATGTGTCTGTTTTTGGTTTTGAGGGGATGAATATTAGAGTGATACTACACAGTGTAGTGGTTTTCCATTTTTCAAGCACAAAAAATCTTTCAATTAGTTAAACTCGGTAAAAAGGCAAAGAAGTCTTACTTACAGCAGGATTGTACACCATGTGGGATACATCCCTCATACAATGACTGCAGCAGCCTACAAGTATCAGTAACACAGTTTAGCGTCTTCATTTTACTGCAGTCAGTCTTCCAAAAAGTTTGCTTTACAGCCAAGGCTCCAGAGCATTCTTTGTGATCTGCAGTGACTTAACTATGAACATGGGTCATGAAACTATTCCTGATTTTTTTTCTTCTCCTTTCACAGAGGATCCAAAAGACTACAATAAAACTGGGACTATTTCTAATAAAATAAAATAATAGACAAATTCACTCCCTGTCACCAGAGAGGTCTTCACTTAAAGGTACACTGAGATCAGGGCTTTGCCAAGACATGACCCTTGAATACTTTAGCTTGTTAAAGGACCCTAGTGAGGGGAAATTTCCACCGCACAGATGCAGACTAGATTGTGGCCAATGATACAAAACTAAATACAACTTTATACAGTTCTGTTGATGGCTTTGAACACATTTGGACACTCACCCACTTTACCTCCTATTACTGTTAATTGCCAATGATAAATAAACATTCTCCAAATCAGCAGTAATGTAGGTCACTTATGTTTTTTACTTTTGAGACTTGTGGTCTGAATCCAGTAGAGAGCGCATTAGATTGGCTAGGTGTCAAAAAGGTTAGGAAAATCTGCACTGGCAAATAGCCCAATTAGCTTATCTGAAGAGATTTCACTTCAAAGCCAGTCTAAAGAAAAACACATTTTGACATAAGCAGTATCCCACAGTCTCAAGAAAGAGGAGGTTGTTTATGTTAAAAGCAAACAAGAAAAAGCTACTCCGAAACAGATTACGACCCATAACTAATTAATTTAACTGATAAAAGGGGGTTTCTCTGCAAGTGCTTTTTAACCGCATGCTGTCCAACAATGATATCCAGAAATGCTCCTTTTGCTAAAGATCTTGTCTGTTTAATCTGTGTTTTGAGCAGTCTGTGTCATTTTGTGTCTTTTTGTTCAGTATTTAGACTGAAAGGTGAACAACCAGGAGGAGGGGAAGCAGAAGAGTGATGTTAGCAAACAGGTCAGATAACTAAAGCATTATGGCCAGGTCACTGTATTCTGCATTGAATTATCTTTGAAAATCCTTTATAGGTTTAAGCACTTTTTAGTTTTAAACTTTTTTCTCTAATCTGAATCCTTGAGATTTAAAATAGAATAAACCCCACTGACGTAAATAGCTCTCTTCTTCCATTAATTACCCTTACAGTTTAATTGATCATTGTTTCCTCTAATGGGGATTATAATTAACACCAGTAGCCTAAATAATCCACACTCAACACCATCTGCTTGAGTGGACAGGATCAACAAGAACATTTGCATTAATTGAGCCTGTCGTTATGCTTTACTGTACAGTGGCTTGGTAAACTACAGGCGCTACAGGACAGAAGGTTAATTCGTTTTTTCACCTTAAATATGAAAACATCAGAGATTTTATAAATAACACTATAATTATCTATACAAATAGCTGCATCAATGTGCACATTTCTTTGTGTCTGATGAACATTATTTTTTTATATATATATATATATACACACACACACACACACATACATATAAGGGAGAGCTATAATCATTGTAATATATAAATAAACCCATTAAAAGGTAATTATTATTATTTTTTTAACAGCCTTTACTAATTCTGCTGATGTATTTCACAAGGCTTTGCTCGTTCTATGTAAAAATGTGAATTTAGTCACAGGCTGCCTCCTTAAAATGTCCAGTCAGTGCAAATTAATTAAAAAAAAAAAAAACCTTTAAGAGAAGTATAAATAAGCATTTATAGGGTAATGATCATTTAAAGATATTAACACTATATGAAATCCGATATGAATACAGTGATGGAATTTTAGAATGGAATTCCAAAAGGTCATAGTTCTTTAATATAATCAGAAATATACTCCTAAATTGAGGTCATTAAAGTGTGGTACTCCTTTACATCGTCCAACGCATCTGATCTGGTGAACAAAAGAAAGCATTTTCATGCCATTGCCACACATTTCTTCAGAGACTTCCTTTCCTTTCTTCTGCCTATTTGTATGGGTCAGGCCTCACTAACTAATGAGCTTGTAATATTCTGACGTGCGCTAGGCCTTCACTGGAATCAGTTTCAGATTTCATCAGTTATGAATCCCTGTTGGCAACTAAATGAAAAGACCATGGGTTCTGGTTCAGCCACTCTCAGATGTTTCTCAAAAAAAAAAAAAAAGAAAAAAGTAAGATCTGGCCCACTAGTAATCTTGGATTCAATTTGCACCTTGTCAAATTCGAAAATGTTTTCCATCAAACAGCTTCCTCTCCTTGAGTTCTCTTGCTGTTTAGACAAAGCACGGTATTATAAGGTATTTACAGGGAACAAGCTTTTGAACAATAGAAAGCGGAAAGCGTGGCCAGTTAAATGCTGGGGTACACGAAAGGCCTGCAGAACTTCACAGACAAAAAGATTGAATTATTTTGTATGTGCGCAAATTCCCTTCTGCCGTGAATTCCTGTCAAATCAAGCCTTGTCCTCTCCAAATCCTCTTATTATGCCATGCTTAAACCTATGGCTTATTTAATTAGCTCTGTTTAGCACCCGTGCAATAAGAAGTTAAACTTATTTAGAGCAACAAAAAAACATCCACAACCGACTTAATTACAAGAAAGAAATAACAAATTCACCTTTTGACCTCAGCAAATTGAATAAGTCATGCTCATTATTGGTGTGCTGTGAAAACAAGGCCCTCTGTTAGGTGTGTCCTTAACAGAAAAGCAGCTCGGTCTAGCAATACTTTGCTACAGCAGACTTCTTCATGGGTACCATAACAGTACAGTCATTGAAGCAGTAGTGAACTACAATGGCAAATGTATTGTAAAGTCATGGAAAAGAGGATTTAAAAGGAGAGGATGGGAAAAACATGGGTTTCCAGATAGCAATAAAAAAAGGTGAAATAATCAAGGTCAGGTTGCTCTTTCCTATGAATGTTATGTGGTATACATACGGTGGCTACTATAAGTGTTTGTACAACTGGTATACAAATAATAGACCAGTCACTGCTGAGTGACTTTAATGAAAAGTTCCTCTGAGAGATTATTCAGGCTGTCCAGTATATGGCATATGGTATTACAATAACCTCACATAAAAGCAAGCAGGGTTTCAGGATAAGAGACACTACCTTTTAAGACAAGACATATGTAGAAGGAATGGATACCAGTGCGAAAAGTATTTGCAACTCTTGCTCCTTGTTGCAGATGCATACATTGATCCATTCCAGAGTGAAGACAATTAGTATGTTTTGAAGACCCATATACAACGCATGTTTGATTTTTTGATCATCTGGCCATCTGTTAACTCTCACAAACAATCTATCCTATGTTGTGGGCATCATTTGTTGTTCAGCATTGAGCAGGATGCTTACATGCAACTTAAATAAAATACATTAAAAAGCAGGGGGAAAAGTCATAACAGTCCCAGCATTTCATCCCACTTGGCAAAGCAAGAATACTTAATCAAATCGCATGTGTCCCAAGCTCATGCATTGATGTCATTCCTTTCAATACTTTTTCACACATGTGACCATATGTGTAACCCACAGCTACAGACTTCCCAATGCTCTCCCTGCCCCTTCAGTCTGGGAAGGCTACCGATGTTGAAACCAAATGACTCACGTCAGAATGGCTTTCTACGGTATGCATGGCCATCCTGCCCCTCCCACAGAGTTCGGCATCATTGCCAAAGATTGTGGTAAATGGCAGTGCGCTGGGTGCCTGTGGTTTGACAGCCTGTCCACTAAGTTTTGGAAACTGCAACGCTCTCAGAATTTCACTCCCTGAGAAGTAAATAAAACCAATTTCCAACATTTAAAGTTTTTGTAATGGTGAAAGCCTGTGCAGAGACATAATTAAACTAGTGAACAAGAATTCAATAACAATAATAATTAAACTAGTAGTGTGTCAGAGAGAAAATAAGAATGTGTTTGCCCCCCACCAATCCCTGCTGAAATGTAAATCTTCAGGAAGATGGGCCATTTGGTATTAGACAGATAACACATTATTAATGAAAATCTTTTCTCTCACTTTTTTAAATCATCTTCATTAAACAGAAGCGGAAATATTCCTTCTAAAATCTAAATCCCTGCTTCAATCTTAAGTCATTTGACAGGAAAGTATGATAACACTACCTGATGTACTACACATTCTTATGGTACTGTATAACTGGGAGGAAAAAAAACCCATAATGGATCCTTTTAAGCCATTTTCCTTTTGAAGGATGTTACACAGCAGAAAGATTTTTAACTATGCTGGAGGCACCCAATAAAAAAACAGCTGGAAGTCTTATCACTGTCCATGAAGATATCTGTTCTGTAGTCTAAGGTACAGGGCAACATGTCAAAAAGGATACATTTACAACATTTCTGGAGCATGACAACAACCCATTCCTCTCTTGTTATTATATACTTCTTTGTTTGAAAACCAAGCTTGGAAGGACTGGAATAAGTGCCAAGGTGAATATAAAGAAAGATCTCCCACAGTCTTTACAGTATAAACAGTGTACACAATACATAATGCAATCCTCAAAAACATATTTAAAAATGATAGAAATTACAGATTAAAAAATATAATAATTATGGTTAGTATTATCCAATTATTGGTCTATAACATGAAAGCAACATTCAGGGCTTAATTTCTGTGTCATCATTTTGTTTTGAGTACCAAATATGATACATATCGTCCCAAACCCCTCAGGCGTGCATTGTTTAAACATATTCAGTGTTTTCTGCAAATCAGAAAGTCTCTACATTCAATGTAAAAGACAGACAGTATTATCTCCCCCCATGAATGAGGTATGAGTGTCTGCCCTAAACAGTTCCTGAAATATAAGCTGTTGACAATGAACAGCTTGGAGCATTGTCTCAGTGGCCATTGCAGAGTGTCTCGCCCTCCGAGCATCAAACAATCATTGAAGAGCCTCTGCTACTGACCAGAAACAGAAATGGAGGCTAGTCAGATTTACTTCAGCTGTTATACTAAAAGTTGTATGAATATTCTTCAGTTAAAGGGCCATTTCATAAAACACACAGTTTGGGAGTAGGAAATGAGATAATAAAATAACTCAGAGTTAATTTTCCATGATATATCACTATATTAGATTCACACCCACTTACGGTTTAAAGCATATGCCCCAAATTCCTTAAGACGAGTTATCAAGCTAACCAAATGGTACTTGCCTGCTGTGATTATTTTATTACTAGAAGCAGTGAGTTTATTCACTTACTAGCCATGGCCAATAGTAAATGCATATATACACATATAACGGCTTTTTTTTCCTGCATTACAGCACAATGAGAAGGTTGCTAACCGAGAAGATTAAGTCAAATACTGTAGTACACTTTTGAAAATCTTCCGTCGTCTATGAAAGGACCCTGTATGAGCTGCTGTACGAGACAGCAAAAGAGCGATCAGAAACCAGAAACAAAAACAAAACTATTGATTAATTGCATGGGAGTTTCTTACATGATCTTTGAGGCTTATCCTTGTACCATCTGGGAGAAAGACATTCTTGCCCTGAGTGTTACAGGGAATTATTTCTTCAGCTGTACAGTCCATTTCACTGTAGAACAGGAGATGTTACAAAATGTTCAATGCCCTATGACACTCAGACACATTAGTGAAGGAAAGACTACAGAGTACAGTACAATACTGCTAGAGAACATCTTAGAGCACAAGTTGGTCTTGACTGATGGAGACCTCATGTAGGAGGCTTAAATAGTCAAACTCTTATAGCAATAGCTCCACTGAAGTGTAGCACACTTACACATTGTTTGGAATAATTAAAGCTGTTCTAAATTAGGTCTCTAAATGCTGTAAATAAAAAGTGAACCCAAGGATCTGAAAACCTTGAAGGTAAATATTTGTATTATTTTATACCCCCAAGGAACCGCATAGGTGAAACCTTGCCAAAGCCAAGTATGATTTAACCTCACAGCAAAGAGTTAATGTTGTTTAAAAGTAAAGGCTCTTATTCTAATAGCCCTACAGGTCTTAGCGAACGTCTCGGTCAGTCTTGTAATTAAGAAAATTGCTCTTAGTGTGCCTGTTTGGTAATGCTGTTATCATCTTTTTTCATCTCTTAACAAGAGTAAACTACTTGAAGATGTTCCCATTTACTCCTTTCACCACCACTAACCCCTGAACCCATTCAGCCAATTTCACTCTAGTATTTAATGGTCTAAATGAGTTACACTATCGTCTGCTTCACCCCGAAGTCTTTTACATATTTTTGTCGACCTCTGACCAGCAGACTATTATTTTGACAGCTATCGTTAATGCTGAGTCTTGGGCAACTGTGTGCTGACTATGACGGATGGAGAAGTGGCCTAGGAGTTGAAAATAACACACACCCACTTCCATCTCTCCCCTTGATTAAATTGAAACCATACGAAGCAACTGCGCTCGGCGAGTTCTATCGAAGTGTCAGGGCGCATTAGCAGTGATTTCACGTTGAGACCATGCTAGCTAGAAAGAGACGAGGAAAACACGACCACAAAATAAATAGATCCCATAAATCCTACAGCTGGCACTACACACATTTCATATAAGATACTTTTTTTTTCACCTTTACGGAATTAGGTTAAATTAATGGTTACATGTATCTCACTGATGCTAACTCTGGATTTAAATGTATCCTAATTTTCATTGTTGTTATCATTATTTTCAATTATTTAAATTATGATTATTGTGACTCATTTTTTAAGCGGATGCGTTTTATCCATTCTGAACTGAGCAGTAACAGAAAAAAACAATACACTGCAAACTATATAAAGGATAGAGTGCTTCATCAAATATACACATACAAAACAATTCATACAATGCTTGAATAGCAATCATGTAGTACAACTAAGTATTAAACAAAAGGTGCATGTGATCTGATATGTAATAGTGCTTAGTGTGAAATAGCTCTTCAAAGGTAATAAGACCTTACAGATTACAAACAGAGATGTTTTGTAGGATCTACAGGTGTAATCTGAATAGGTAGAGATATCTATAGATAAAAGAAAACTATGTGAATGTGATTTAATATACAGCACAAAATAAAATTGAAAGAAAGGAAGAAACAGAAGCAAAGAAAAAGAATGATGGTACAATGAAATTCTGCTGTTCTATACATTTGTTTTTTCTTTTTAAATCGGTTTTGTGCAGTAGGGAGGTAAGCTCACTCCTTGATTACTGGTCAGACTGAGATTAAAACCCACTTCAGGGTCACACAGAGTGAAGGAAATTTGTGAGGCAGCAAGTGAAATAATGTCTGCTGGTGTCACTCAGTACATTGCGTTTCAAATCTGCCAGTACATTTAGTGCTGATAGGTACTTCATTTCTTAGCCTCAGCTCAAAAAAGAGCAAAGGTCAGGGAGAGCAGAGTTCTGGAATGTATAGACTGACGTAACATGTGCTTTTTGTAGATTTGTAGTTGACATGCACCAGCAGGATAGATAGAAAAATGAGGCTTGGACTGTCATTGCCCTCCTGTACATCTGACCTTGTGAATACCCTAGGTCTGCACTGCTCACTGCACTGCATTGTATACATTTTCAAGCATCGGAAACTAGTGTTGTGTGTGTTTAATGCACTTGTTTTACCAGGACTCAAAAAGAATAGCAAAAAGACTGATGGATCAGACTGATTTACAATTAATCTGGGTTAAAAGTTTGGGGTTTGTTTTGCTTTGATTTGCACTGAGTTTGAACAAAACAAAAATACCTTCTCCAGGATTTTAAAAACAAAATGGTACTTTGCATGGTTTACACAAAGTATAGGTTATGAATAAGCAATATGTGTAAACAGCCGTAGGACAGATGACAACTGGTTACCATAACATGTCACTGCTGCAGACAGGCAAGCAAGATAGGATAGTCAGAATGGCTGTACCTTCTCTACAAATCACCTGTGCTGAACTTTCTGTCTGCAATCACACTAAATACCTGTAATTCAAAAGACTTCACTGCAGGAGTAAACTGAGGTAAACAGATAAATACTGTGTTCCCTAAAGATTTCATACAGAATCATGAAACTGAATGGCAAGGAAATTTCAAATTGAAGTCACTGAATCTGGTAACAAAGATTCAATAAATAACAACTTTTTAAAAATACATATACCTAATTATCCTATTCACATTCATACAGATTTATTCTTTTTGTTATGATTTGCATTCCTGAAAACAGCATTAGTCAAGCTTTTACAGGGCAGGAAAGGCTATGTAACTATCAATTACAATTTTAGACATCTCTTGTTAGTATGTAAGAGAAAACATACTGTGTAGAGACTTCCGGATGACTCTGACACTAATATAAAACTTCTTCATAAAATGCATTACGTAAATGCATGATGCAAGGCTGTAAATATGAATATTTAGTTAGTATGACTTTAAGTTTGCTTGACACTGTGTTGTTTTGGAGAAATTCATGAATTGTTAAATTGACGGTTTATTTCCTGAGCTACCTGTCAAGATATAAGTGATTGTTCCTCATTGGCACAAGTTTATTACTTCCTCCTCCTTTTCGGGATATTCAGATCATATGCAAATTATATTATTTATCATTTGAATTAAGTTATTCATCACTTGTAGGGTTAAAACATTTTCCTTTAATAACAGTGTTGATTTTAGCATGGCATCGCCGGAAATGTAAATCTGAACTCTCCTGGAATAATAACTATGACCCAGAATAAAACCTATTAGTCAATATGGCACTTGCATAGCACCCTGTGAATATAGTTGTTTTAAGCACAGCTATATCTTTTTGCCAATGCTTGATGCTGGCTGGAAGGGTCACATGACCGCAGATAGGAGGAGGGGAGCTCGAGGGTGGAATATAGGATAAAAAGTGACGCTTCTACTAATTTGTTTTTAATATTTCATGGCAGACCGTAATGCCTGCGTCTGTCCCTGTGTTTTGTGGTGTGTGTCTTAATAAAACTCATTGCTATATGAGCTTAAACAGCTTGCGAGTCCCTGAGCGTAATTTTTTTTAGCCTGAAGTGACCTGCAATCAAATCATTTAAAAAATCATAGGTTAGTAGACACAGCCCAACTGAAAAGTGAGAAATCGTTCAAAAAATCACATTTCTTGCTTTGTGAAATGAAATGCGCTCTGACCCAAGCTTGCTCTCTCAAGCTCAAAGTAGCCTTTTTTATACCAACAATAAATGTCATAGGATTCAAAGTAATTACAATTGGCATTTATGCTACTTAGTTCCTGTACATGTTAACGGACGTCCTCTCAATGAAATCTGATGCAATGGGTAGAGCTTAACACATGACACAGATGACGGCCCGACTCTCTCAATGCAGCGATATGCCAGCACATGTGTTCCTCTCAACAGACAACTTTTAATGAAAATGGCACTAAAGGGCCCTGTTTACCGATGCCAACAGATTAAGCAACACAATTAATCCGCAAACGTCACATTCACATCCAAGTGGGTAATGATTGATTAAAAAGGTTACAGTGCACCGCCTGGAATCGGTTTCTTTTTCAATACCAAAGGCGAAAGATCCTTTGATTAGGGTATGTGCTCATGGATCATGCATGAAGGTGCTCAGAATTTGGTATCAGGGCCTGTCATTTTTCTTTCCTCTGATGTAAAAAGCAGGTAGGTGCCTTTTTTTCTTCCCCGCTGCCTGTAAAGTGATGGATTATTTTCTGGTGCTCAGAAACACATTGTTTTCTTTAGCACAGCAGGATATTCTATTTGCAGGGTCTCACTGTGAAATATTATGCATATCTATCATTGGCCAGATGCCAATAAGATGAGATTGCAGAGCAGAATTGTCTAAGTGCACTAGTTTATCCTCAGTAGTACACAAGCAGCAGAATGCGAGCTATGAGCAGATGACCTTAAGTAGTTTACCATAAAGGCCAAATTTAGTGTGCTGCCCTCTCTTCCTAAACACTAACTAGGGGTGACATGAGAGCAATGTTCTGTGTCAAAGATTTATTTGTTTAAAATGTTGTCCATTGTTTGTGTGATTTTGGGCTGATCTGCACTAAAGACAAGATCGTCTGTGATCTAATTTATAATTAAAATCAGCATATAAACTGTTTTACTAACTAAGGCATTCACAACTAAACTTCAAACGCCAACTGTCAAACAAGTGTATGTGCTCCTCATACATAAATTATCGCGTTCTGGGCGCTCAGTTAATACTATAAAAATAATACATTCCTTTTCTTTGGTCCTCTTGAGTTCAGGCAGCATGACTTTCACTCACCAGCCAGGACAAACAATGACAGCACAACAATGTCAGTGCACTGTTTGTTCACATGCAAATTGCGGACTAAATAAAGAAATCCCAATAGAGGCAATGACCAAAATTTAAATGAAATATGTACATTATTTTTTCCATTATATACCTCTCACACTTTGCACATTAACAAAACCTTGCATAAAACAAACCATTGATATTGCTTTGCTACAGAGCAATAAATAGTCTAAACTGCACCATACTTCCAAAGTAGATGCACTTACTTAGGTATTTTAAACATAAATATTTATGTTTAGTTGTATATCTCTTTAGATTCATATTTTGATAAACTAAGAAAAAAATAGAAGACACAATACAATGTCAATATTTTTATACATAGAGAAGCACAAGTTTCTCGAAGTTGCAAATATAACAGAAAGCAAATGGAGAGATTAAATTACAGCCCCTAAGGTATTCTCATTATTCAAAAATAAGTATTATTTGCAGAAATCAAAAGCTACTGATGTCTGATACTTTATAAATTTGACTGCTGTTTTGCTTTAGGAACTTATTCTGTAATTCAAAGTGTTAGAACATAGGTTTCAATAAAGAAATACATTTTAATGCAAATATATCTATATAATTAAATGAATTATATATATATATATATATATATATATATATATATATTATATATAAATGAAATATAGATCTTATACGAGATATTATATGGAGTGTATATTTACTATAATAAACTAAAAATCTAAAAAATATCCAATTCTTTATGTCTTGCATATGAGCTCAGTTACATTTAACATGAGGGACACTTAAAACAAATAGAAAATGCTAGCAATAGCGAGCGATACATATTTCTTTGAACTCTTCCATTTTGAAATGCAGGACTGTTGCCTTTAATATAGTTAAAACAAGCCCCAAACCATGCAAATGCACTTTAAATATCTCAAGTATTTTAACAGGGTTTACATTTAAGCTTTATTGGGCTTCACATCTATTTGCCCTGCAGAATCCTAAATCAGGCTTTGAAATGGAATCCCTGCCAACAAACAATATCAAGATACAATGCAGGGTGTGAGTGTCGCAGACTACTCTGAGAGAAAATACAGATGTGCCTGTATATGGAAAGTAGGGGGATGCAATCAGGGACAATCGAAACTGAAGTATAAGCTTCTTCCTATTTTGTCATTATTATTACTCTGCATAGATTTTAAAACCGAGCCAGGGAACAGAATCCATTATAGATGAGAGTCTGTACTTGCCCCCAAAAGGTAGAAGAGGCAATGAGACTTTAGGTCAAGCTATCCATGATGGGCCCTTCTACAGCCAAGGGCTAGAAAGTTGACTTGAGTTTCTTGACTTAGAAATATAATAATCATTGGAACCTGAGGAAACTCATCTTTGCCCCAGGAAATGGGAATATTGCTTGAAGACACCACAGAAAAGCCAGACATTTAGGATCAAAAAGTTCTCAGAGGTCTAGGAAGCCACTGTTGCTTGTGTTAGTATCTCTCTTGCAACTGTTAACATACTGAACTGGTAAAATGAGGGAAAAAACTTTTGAAAGACATTATTTATTTATTAAAACAGTTGTCATGTGAAGTAATACTACTTGAATATATGTATTTTCCTGTTACCGAGAAACTGTAATCAGTATAGTCTTCTAACTACTGATTTCATTATTTTGTTTGGTTCACGATGTAAAAATGTGTAATGTATGAGTCCAACCGATAAGTAGATTAAACATTTTTTAAATCAGATGGAAAATAAAAAGAGACCGCAAGAAAGTGTTGCAGAGTTTTTTCCAATGACCACCATACATTTTGGGCCACCTCATGATCAGCCACATGGATCTACAAACAGTCTGACAGGACTGTTCTGGGGCCTTTCTTCTGCATGGCATCTCTCAAGAGAATCTATATATATATACACACATTTCGATATGTTTTACATATCTTTCTCGGGGGAGTAAATTATTTAAAATATAACAGCAGAACTATGATGATATACATGCTTTGTATAATGGAAAAATTAGAAATGATCTGTAAAACAAACAATACCAGCAACAACATGAACCACATGTAGACAGTGAAAACATATATACAATTTAAACATGGAGGAATAACTCCAGGCAAAAGTTACCCTCGTCTTTCAGTATGTGATCAATGAAGAGGGCAAGCTCTTTACACACTGTCACCGTCTCTTCCACTTTGAAATGGCACTCATGTGTCACTGCACCTCTGAGCCACAATGAAGTAGACTGCATGGCTTTGCTGCTGCCTCCTTGCACCTCTGACCCCTGAGTACTTTCAGACCAAAAATATGAATTTCAGTAGTAATGATTAACCCCTTCCATCAAAACTATTTAATTGCTTAACATTACTGTCATTATCAGGCTAAGATAATATGGGTTCAAAACAGCATTAATGGAAATTGCTTTAACTTCAATGAATGTGAGAAACATTCATTTTCAGAAACATTTCAGGTAAAATTACTATTTATACTGTAATGTATTGATTCAGAAAAAGACGGAGGAGATAAATATACAAAAATCTAAGTAAACTTATTTAATCATAGTATGCAAAAATGAGAGAGGAAAGGAACTGCAGCAATATTTAAATAGAGATTACAATAACTGTGTACATTTGAAAACAAAAAACAGAAGAAATACAAGACAAAATAAAATATGTACATTTTTACAAATCAAATAGTTTACAACTTCTACCGCACATTTTTTGACATAAGGAATATGTTATTTTCAATAACACTTACCCTAATAATTCTTAAAGAGCTTGTTTTGAATCTCCACAACAGGCTTGCTTAAACATTCAAATTGTAATGTATAATTAACTTACAAAAAACTAAATGTAGCAGACATACAAACAAAACAAAACAATACATGCAAACTCATAACAAGTCATTTTGAATTATAACTACACATGTATTTTCTTCCAAAACTGCTGCACCAGGATTTTAAGTATCATGTCAGGTGTGAATATACAATAAAAGTGAAAAGGGTTCCACATGGACCCTTATACAAGATGAGAACCTGATATAATCTAATCTATATACTGTCTAGACAAATGTATATTATATATTTTCTGTTTTTACATTCTTCTAAAGCATGATATTTCTTTGCACCTCAACAGAGTACAGTACAGGACACATTGTAGAGGAGTCATTCGCTTGGAGAATCCGTGTAAAGTTGTTTGAAATGCATTTGTAGATGGGCTTCACATTCCTGTCTGTACAACAGGCCAGGGAGCTAAACTTGTGACCTCCTGAAAGCGGAGGCTAACGGCCAGGAGAGTCACTGCGGTGATACACTGTTGTGATTCAACACTTGAATGCACCACTGCAAAACTTCAAAAACCTGACAAGATGATGCGGGGATTGTGATTAACTTCTAATGGCATGGGTTTTTTTCTTTGATAAATTATGTATTTTACTACAACTTCTGCTAGAAAATATATTATATGAATTACTGAATTAGTAAAATTGTTATGGTTGTTTCAGAAATCATTATCTTACAACAATGGATCATTCTATAAAAAAAAAAAAGATCAACTCAATTAACAAGCTGATAATTAATCAAAAAGGTGTTGTGAAAATCAGCAGAAAACATGTGAAATGTCCTCGGAGGTGTTCATTAGAACTGAGACACAGTTATACAATACTTCTTGGCTCACACGCCTGACAAAGAATAACAAAAGTAGGAGAAGAAAAAAAAAAAGACATACTTACATTATCATTAGCATGAATTTACAGTGAATTATAATATCGTCAGACAATAAGACAACCTTCTTGCAGAATATAAAATATCTTCACGTATGACTGTTTCCTGATTTGAACGTTTGTGGTTTAAATTAAACCGAACAATAATAATTATAGTTAGTCATCGCTTTAAATGTAAAATGTTTTTGGGAAACACCTGAGCTACACATACAGAAGACAGCTTTTATTAGTCAAACACAATTCAATGCAAAAACATATACTAATAAACATACACCCTATATCATAAAGCAAACATTCAATTTTGCAATACAACACTTTAGAAAGTTGCTACCCTGGCAGCCCAGCCCTTCTCACTGTCAGAGCCCCAGCAGCTCCTGGAAGCCAGCAAGCTGTAAAGAGGGCTCCCGGAGGGAAGACGGTTACCAGAGTGTGGGCACCCCCTGCTGGCCTGGCAGCTCCCATGTTTCTAACTTCTGGCCTGATGACCCACCAGGCCACATGGCTCCGTCAAAACTATGTGGCTACAGCAGTGAAGAGTTTACTTCAGCCTGGGTGACTTGGAGTCAGAAAGGAGGGAAACAGGTGGTGTTGGTGGAGGGACAAAGTAAACCCCAAACACAGCTCCCCCTGTTGTATTGTAAGGAATAAGACAAAGAGGCTACTCCAGCTGTGCTATTATTATTGATCAGCATTCTCCGTTGCTCAATTCAGGATGATTCGGCAATTGTATCTGAAAGGAGGACACCGAATTAGTGCGGTGGAGCTGCTGTGTGGAGGTCTGTGTGTCCGGCTTGTGCAGCTATTTCCAGTGAAATTCCTCACTTCCATCAGGGTGATCCATGAACGGCACTCACTCGAGACAATAATGCTGGCTGCCGCACATTTCATTATCACACAACTTCACATTTCACACAGCGGAGTCATTATCTCACGGCTCTAATGAGGCAATCCTGGCGCTGTAAAGGTCAGGCAATTATTGCGTGTGAAATTTCCAGATGAAGAAGCTGAATGGGAAGGAAAACCAAACACTGGGTTCTAATATCACTTAAATGGTTATTAAATTTCAGAGGTCCAGAAATAGCTTTACAAAATGGAACACACCAAAATTAATATTTTTTAAATATATATATATGGTAACAATAGATGTGATATTTTCTGCAGTTAGAATGGAATAGAATGCACTTAGAATAGTTAGAATGGAAGGTGTGGTGTATTATTATTTTTTTTTTTTAAGAAATCATATCTTCTGCCATAACAGAAGAGGGCTGACCTACATAGCATTGTAACTCCAAGGGCAACATGCCCAATCCGTACCTTTCCACCAATCTGTAATTCCATTTGTTCACAGGCATCATAATCAGCTCCCACGGTTTGCAGTGTGCACAGTCAAAGAGATAAGATATGGCTACTCTGTGCATTACACTCCCAGCTCTGGGACAGCAGTACGTTTTGAAGATGCAGATCTCAGCTGCGAAGCCCTGTCCGTCAACACCTCCGGACCCGACTTCCCAAAAGCCCAGACACTCCACACCCTGGGATGAACGTGCCAGCCCACCTAGTAGTCGGCACAGTAGGGGCAGGAAGCTCTTCACTGGGGATTCAATTATCATGGACTGTTGTGTCACACAAAAACACACCCTGTTGCAAAGGGAAGCAGGCAATCTCTTTTGTGCTCAAAAACCCTGCATGGGGAAAAACTTTACATTGGAAAGTCCTTGCTTACATCTAATGTATGTGATGAGCTACCTGTGTACCTCTAAAATTGAGAGAAAAAAAATAATATCTGCCCTTTGAGATCTTTTCTTTCTTCCAAATTGAATTCCACAAGGCTGCACCAGTGTGAGAGAATGAATGTACTATAAAATATCATTGCACTAAACAAAGGTGGCAACTGCAGTTTCTCAGCATTAACCTGGCCTTCTTCCGCTTGCACCACACACTATCAACATGTGAGCTGGAGAGAAATTAGGTGACTGGATTAAATCATCTGTGGTTTCGGATTATGCATTTAAATCAAGCGCCTGCCTATATGTGACACCAGGAATTTATATTTTTAAAAATACAGTAAGTTACCTAAACTATTACTGAAACAATTAAACACCTCTTCCATCAGCTGCATTCTGTCCTTGAAATTATCCTTTAAACCAAATCAGTTTAAAAAAGTAATACGATCCTAAAATAATACTCAGGCAAACCACAGGTTACAAACTACTTAAAATCTGTAGAAGTGCACACCTGCAATTACATGATATAAATCCAAGGGAATGACAGAAGCACTGAAAACTGCAAGATTTAGCTTGGCGATGGGAGAATGGGAGAATAATACCAATACTGCATGTCCCGTTTATAAAGCCAGTGGCAACTGTAGGACAGTTTTATGCCTTGCATATAGTTAGACCAAATGGTTACTGTATTTTAACTGCTAGATTAATGAGGTGGCAAAGGGTGCAATAAATTGGTAATATAACTGCCTAACACACTTACTAGGACAATTAAGATAATACAACTTGAAAAAGAGGACCAATGAATCGAATGATAAAGAGCGAAGGTGCCTGTATAAGCTGGTATTATGCCACGGATGTATCCTTGGGGTTTCCGAACAATCCTACTTGTTTGTGTTCAATAAAACAACGATACACTGGAAGGACAACAAACATGGTTTAAAACTAAAATACACTCAACCCCATCCATCCCTATAAACAGAGCCAGTATAAAATATGGAGAAATACACTATACTTTTGAAACGGTTACATTTTAAAAGAACAATAACACTGTTCATCTTCAGTCCAGGAGTAATAAAAAAGGACATTAGTGAGATTATTACTTTCTACATTTGATTCATTTTCCTGTAATGATTAGTACTACATCCCCTGTATATATATACTACTGTAGATAGATAGGTAGATAGACAAAAACGTACAAAAACATTTACTTAACATCACCTTTGAGACACAAGTAAACAACTAAATACTGTATAGAAGAATCTATTCAAAAGATGGATAACATCTTAATCTTCTGTGTAGTATTGGACGGACATGATGGATCATTTCAACTCTAATTCCCCACCTTAACCTTTATTTCAGTAAATTACTAACCAGGAGCAAAACAAGCTTCCTGGCAGTGTTTCTCGGTGTTTTAATGTAGTCTAAGGGGGTTCACACTAAATATCACCGCCTGCTTTTGCAATCACTGCTGACTTTGCTTGTAATTAATTTTGTACTGCTGCTGAAATAATAGAAGCAATTTTATAGTTTCATTATCCAATTTATTTATATTAGACAAAAAAAAGTGGGCTGTCTCTTAATCATGCAAAGTGCAGTACATAACACACACACACACACACAGTGATTTCAAAGTATAATCTCAAGAGTAAGTTTTAAATCTTCAAAAGGAATTTCAGTCTATTTGCCAATCCATCCATAACAAGCATATTTCTTCATTTTTGCCTTTTACGTGATGTCGGTACCGGGAAACAAAATAAATAATTAGAAAGAGAAAAATTACGGTGAAGGTCATAATGAAGATTAAAATACTCTCTCTGATATTTAATGAAGATGCATACCCATATTTCTCAAACACAATGCTAATTACAGACCAAGATGCCATAAATCTTTCATGAATTATTAAGCTCCATTAGCTAATAAAACCAGAGCAACAACAATTTATAATTGTGAAAGCTGTATGGAACAGGTAACATGACTTACAAACTTTCTATGATACAAACCTAAATTATACAATATGTGACTAAATTCTTCATAAATAAACATCAAGCTCTAATGTGTCTGTATTGAGGAGTGAATTAGTTTAGAAACAAACTGATATGTCATTGTTGTTTCATCTCACTCTGCTTATGTTGCTGTTTGCGTGCCATACCATGTCCTTAGCAATACAATTAAATTAAATGAAAAGGTAAAAACCTCGTAAATATTAGATCAGTAGTCTCCCTATTGGTTTCAGAAGCACCGTTTACCATTGTTTACCATTTCCAATTCTCTCTCTAACCAGGCTAATTCTCTTTTCTAATTAAATTATTATTGACAATTATTATTTTAATCATAGACATTTTAATCTGGAGGGAAAACAATGTAATTCAAATCCATATTTCTTTGGTTACAATCAATGTAATTTTTATGTTTAGTTTTTTTCCCCCACATTCACAGGCAAAACTATTATTCCGTTATGAAATATGTATTAAATACTGTCTCATTGTATATGTGTATATGTACATATGTATGAATGCAACCATTTTGTGTTTGTATGCATGGACGTGGAAAGGATTCAAACACACACATATGCATACACAAAATGCTTATACATTGAGACCGGAGAGAAGACTAAACATTTAGCTGCCATTTAGCTCTGTTTGCAAACAGACTTTAATAAGTGTCTTTCTTGTTCCCCCTGTAATTTTAGAAGCAATATTAATTAAGAGAGAAGGTTTAAATGCTGGTAATAAAGATGAGGCGCAATGCTCAAATGCATCCTTTACCTCATGAGCTCAGAGCAAAAGGAATTACAGCAGGTAATAAAGAATCAATCATTAATGCACTGGTAGTAATGATCCTGAAGTTAGTGTTATTGGTAAATTGTAATGGATGATACCTTACACGTTCACCCTGCTTGGAATTCAACTCAAAGACTAAATTAAAGTCAAAGCCTCCAGTCAGTTAGCTTGGTCTGTAACATGTGAGGAATTGATTTTCTTATTTTCAGCTGTCAGGCTCGCTACAAAGAATGAGTTTTAATTCTGGGTACGTTATTAAACTCCTTGCTTAACTGGCATAAAAATGGAACGGCTAGCTGTGCAATGGCGAAACGGCTGTCACGCTGAATGGCACCTGTCAGAGTATGATAAATGACCCCACTCTGCCCCACAATCCTCTTCGCTGTCACTCAGGTGAGGGTCATTAATCTTCATTGAGGCTCTGTCAGGTCACGCTGTCCACGCGCAGAGGCAAAAAATAAGTCAGTGAGCATTTACTAGAATGATGCACCCAACAATGCGATATTCTCATTGTCAGCGTAACGCAGAATTAGCATAATTTATTATGATTTGCCCCCCAAAAAAGTGAGTAGGGGGATAGATGTGATTAGACAGATGGAGTGTGGGCCCTGGCTGGCAGCCGCAGAGACCCCTGCAGTGCCTGATGAGGAGTGGAGCATCCCTACAAACCAATCAAAAAGCTGGCAGTTCAATTACAGAGTAATAAAGGGACATTCATCATTCAATTAGGCACCTGTCATGGTTTCACAAAAGGGAAAACTTCTAACCTGAGACTGCAGAGAGAGGGAGGGAGACACGCTTGCTACAACTGGGAGGCAAAGAAATAAATGAAAAAAAGGACAAAGTCAATTACCGGCCAACCACGGGCAAGGGGGATATACAGTATGTTAAAATAAAGCCATGCTCTCTCTTGACACCAATCTAAAGGAGAGTCAGTTTTTCCAAGATATTTAAGATTAAGTAGCATTCACAGATTATTATTTTTTAACACAAACTATGAAAGAAAAAACTCTTTACAGATTGGAATCAGGTTTGCCTCCTGACAGTAGAGTAACACTGTTGATGTGAGCTTTCTCTCCTTCACTAATCCCATTCCCATTCCTCTCTCCCTCAGTTTTATTATTTACAACCTGTCTTTCCACAGATGTGCTGAGATTTCATTTTACAATGAGAGTTCTGCACATTTAATGGTGGGACAAAATACTCCAAATACGCAAAATTATAACAATAATGCTAATTAAACATACTGGCAAATTATCTGAATGTTAAGTGACAGAAAATACAATACAACAAACTTGCATATTTATTCTTGTTAATAAAAAAAAAAAAAGTTGCTAAAGTAATTTACCATAGCATTTCCAATAGTGATTAATTTATAAAAACAAAACATATGGAAAATCTCATGCATTTTAGACATCAAATAGTATTTCATTTACATGTAGCAACAGTCAAATGTATTTATTTTATTTTATTTACTTTGCCTCATCTAAAATGCCTGGAGGCAACGTGTCCATCAAAAGGAAATCCCAAATAACTCACAGATTCCGTTTATGCTGCAACAGAGCCTTTGAGCACATCTTATAAAGGAGAATGTTCTAAGAAAATTTACTTATTATTTATTTACTTATTAAAATTGTTTTACCAGGAAAACCTCTTTGAGATGTCACATCTAATTCAGAGAGTGTCCCAGAGACAGACGAGACAAGCCGGGGGAATTGCACTGAGTTACATTACTTTACTTCACCTGCCTCTGACAGGAATCAAAGCAAAGGCTTTTTTTTTTTAAACCACTTGGCAATATACACCCAAGTAAGAGCGTATCTCCAGACTGCCTGTGTTTTAAAACTGCATTTTTGGGGGGATTTTTACATAAATATAACAGCATACAAGGATACAGTCTTTATCAATAAGTTATGATGGTATCAGGAGGCGACATAAAAGGTGCATTAATCTTAAGTCCAGCTTTATCATTTATTAATTCACCAAATCAAACCAATTTTGATTAATATGCTGCCAAAGACGATGTGTGCAAAATTGGCAGCAATGATTTTAGTGAAGTAAAAAATAGATTAATATGCAACAAAAGACATCTGACCCAGAAGGTGTTAGCTCTGTATTCATAGCCAGAGAAAACGAGTTAAAGTAAAAACAAAACAAGACAGAAATAACCTGACAGTTTACATCAGTGCCATTATTTGTTTACTTGAGTGTTTCAAAATTCATTTGACTATTAATTTCAATTAATCTATAGATGCTGTTGTTTCTAAAAGAACAAGACAGGTTGGTTTTAGCTTGCAATTTACAAAGCTGCATGAGGCTTACATACCAGGAAGTGTTTTTTGTCATTTTTGTCTGTTACGCGAGTGCAGTGGCTGATAAATGATGAAAAAAGATTTTGTGCATTTATTATTCACCTGAGATATTTTTAGTTTTCAAGAAAGCTAACTTTGGATGCTTCATCGCCATTTTCGCAACACACAATATTTCAAATCTGTGGTGGGGATTTTTTTGGGGAAGCAGCTGAAAATAAAGAGGCCATGAGTTGTATGGAAAGGGGGACAGATATCGTTATGAGTCACAGCAGGAAGCCACTCACTGTCAACACTATTCCTACACACATCTTGCATTGTCAGGGTCCTGGTCGAAAACATTGATTTAGTAGTGGACAGGTCTGAGATGCCATTTTCAGACAAATTGTTATTCACCACAAAACTGAATTATGGGTTCTAGAATCTACAATACCTAACGAAAAGGGAAACTCACAGTTGCATGAAAGAAACCCCGCCATGTGAAATCAGTATGAAAGGTGTGTTTGGCTTTCATCAGTTTCACATCCTGTTACCTGGCAGTGTTATGTTTAATATTGTTTTTAAACTACGTGGACTCCCATTAATACAGAAGATAAAAGAACAGTGTGTGAGAAGATGGAAATGTAGAAACGCATGGCTCTGTTGAGAAAACACAAGACTAACTGCACCAAAAGAAAAAGAACGGAGGAAGAAAGTAAACTATCGGGAGTAAAGAAGGATAAATAATTGATGAGCTCAGGGGCCTAATAAGGACTGCTCATTAATATCATCCTGCAGGTTCATTAACTGCTAAACCAGACCTTCCCAACAATACTTCTTCTTGAGTTTGGTTGAGGCTATGAGAGACTCAGCTAAGATGTCACAACTTTGGGCTTTTCTGCCATGGCAGCTGTCTGCAAAGCCCAAAGGCCCAACCTGCACCCTGGGAGTCTTTGCCTAATTCCCCAGCTACGTGCCCTAGGCCCCAAACCTTGAGAGTAAGACCTAGTAAATAATATATTAAGATAAATGATAATTGCTCTGGTTTTTCGCATCATTTAATGAGTCCCATAAATTAAAAATGAATGCAGCTAACAGTGTTTGCAAGAACATATCTGTTGTAAACAAGCCAGGACTAGTAATAGTAGTAGTAGAAGTAGTAGTAGTAGTAGTAGTAGTAGTAGTAATAATAAAATAAAATAAATCCACATAAAAGAAACAAGATATTCTTCAAATAAAATAAAGATTAGCACTAGATTTGTCATTTATCTTTGAAAAATTAGTTGCTTTCCAGAACGAAACCACAGAGCAATGTGAATGCCCTCCTTTCAGATGAAATGTTGATTTTAATAGTGCAGTTCCTTTTTTCACTGTAAATCTTAGTATTCCTAATAACCTAATTTATAGCAATGAGGGACCACAGATTTGAACTGTGGGATACAGTACATTTCCATTGAATGCCTTTATTCAGATATTATTTTTCAAGAAACAAACCCCAAAACTAAGAAAAACATGTTATTCACATAAGACAGACTTAGCATTTTTGGAATCTCGATATTTTACTACTGTCTGGGTAATGACCTTATTGCAGTGCACATTTCTACAAAATGTCAGACAAAATGGGTCACCTAAAATAGATTGAGATATACAGCGTATTCAAACGTGGAAATCAGCTCCTACATAAAGAACTCAAAGATCTGTTTTAAGAATCCCTACTTTGTGATTCATGAACGGCTGATAACTCCCTGACAGCAGAGAGAGTTTGTTGTGCTCCTCGAAACCTCAGAAATATTGTATTGTATAGGGTGCTTATTCCATATCTCAGTGGGGAAAAGTGCCCTTGCACATGGCTTTTTAATGTGCATTTTATATTCAGAACTGGTAAGTTGTGTTCTGTTACTCTAGACTACTTTTCAAAAAGAAAAGTTAACCCACCAGATTATAAAGACTTTGCATTGCAAGTTATCGGATGATTTGGAGAACTACAGCAAAACTTTGTTCAGTTTCAAAGAATGAACATTATATTCATGTGATAATAGAAACAAAAGCAACACCTTCCTTCAGGACACTTGTATCTTTATATATTTTCTTTAAATTGACACATTTTATATTTATTATTCTTTCATATGGGGTGGGGGGGCGGGGGGGGATTCATCCAAGTAAAGTATCATAAGCTGTGAAACAAACAAAGTATTTCAAGAAGGTATAATTCTACTTGGGCACACAAATCTTTCCAGCTAATAGAACAACCACTGTGGAGGGAATAAGTTTTTAAATTTGGTTATTAACACAGCACCTTAACATCTGTAGGGAAAAAATAAAGGTGAAATTGAGGAACCCTAGGAAAATGCACACGGAAACTCTTCCAAATATGTCACGTGAAAATGTGTATCTGCTGAAGCAGGGTGCCACATGGGTTGGCTCTTTTCACTACATTAAGCGCTCTGGCAGCAAAAAAGCAGGTACATCCAGCTGCTGACGTGCGCTTCATTAGGTCTTTAGAACTGGAGTAATCTTTCCCCACTAACGGTTCTGTAAGGAAGAATCAGTAGCTAAACCAAGAATGTCACAAAAACACACAAACATAAAGCTGCGGGGGATTTTGACAGAAACAAGACTTTTCAGGGTTGAGTCGAGTCCTGAATGCCCCTTTATTGATTTAAATGTTTTCATCTGAGTGGAGGAATGCTATGCACTGACCCCTTACAGACTCTCCGGGTTATAATCACCCCTCCATTCACTGAAGGCACTAAGTGTCCAATCATGAAAACCAGTTTCCTTGGTGACTGCCTTCCTGATTGTACCAAAAACAGAAAGAAGAAACAAAAACAACCTTCTGATGGAAACATGGCCGACCACCGGCTGACATTAATAACCATTTTGAAAAAAGTACAGGAAAGCTAAAATCAACAGACACATGCTCCTTTATAACTCTCAGCAGGTAATACCGATGAAAGCTAATATTCAATTCCTGAGGTAGGATGAAGAGTTAAGAAAAGTAAGCTTTGACTGCTCATTTTTTATAGTTCTCTCTACTGTGAGTTTTAATGAGATTCCACACAGTAATTACACTTTGAAATGTTTCCTTTTGTTTATTTGTTTAAATGGTTGGTTTGTTTTGTGTTTTTCTATATGGAGTCAATGAACCAGTATGGATAAAATGGAAAAATTGTTCTGGGGGGGAGGGGAACAGTTGTGGTCATGACACCACAGAACAATTTTTGCTTTGGTTTGGTTTTAATTTCTCTTGCCCTTACTGTTGTGTTGGCAATGAACAGCAACAATACTACAGCCATATCTTAACCTTGATCTTCCTCTCCACTTGCTTTTTTTCAACCGCACAGTTGAAATACTTACACCCATCCCTCCCATGCAGATAAAACTACAATGACAGGGAGCTGCGAGACTGCAACAGCTGTAAGGTCACGTAGCTCAGATCAAAATCGATAACAAAAACAAGGACTAGTCAGTTACATCACAAGGCCAGGCTTCCCTGAAACTCCATGCACTGAAAATTCACAAGAGTTAATTAAAAACAGCTTCATATTTTCACCTTGATATCGTCTATTATTTCCATCCCATATCTTTTCATTTCCTTGAAAGCGATATCAGAAAATGCTGCCGATCCTGCCTAAATTGGGTGGTGCATGGTAATGCTCACATGCCTCAATATCTGTTGCACCCTTTGCAGGTGAGTGCCAGGAATTGTATACAGTCACTGTCCCTAACAGACTTCAAACAACCTTTGGACATAGCTTGTACAGAGGCTCCTGGGAGATGGCTGATTAGATTCTGGCAAGCAGGACCAAACATCTGCTTCAAACAAAAGACATCTGCATATTTCAGATTTGTTTTTCATAAATTAAAGAAGCAACCTGCCAAAATTTAGCTAGGGAGAATAAACTAGCGCATAATTAGATAAAGTTTACAAGCTTTGAAAGTTGGAAATTAGCATGAAACACAGCAGCTCACCTGGGATTTTTCTCTCGGGTTCTGAAATTTTACACAGATTTTTTTTCTTCTGTGTTTGTCACAATAGGAGGGATGGGGGGGCGGGAAGAAAAGCAATCTTTATACATATATGTTAAAACTCACACACATTTCTATGAATATTTTCTTTCTCTCTCATTTCTCCGACTGCACTAGCATGTCCCTGGTCTTACAGCTGCGTTCTGAGGGGCAGGAATTTAACTTTCAAATCCGAGTCCTCCTTTTCGCATTTCTGCTTCCTCCGCTGCCAGACCAAAATATTTCCAACTGTCCGGCGTCTTACAAGTGTTATGGCCTGTTATGCTGATAATTACCACCCAAACCAATGCCAAGAAACAGGGACCAATTGGCCACCCTGGAGAAGAGAGTTGTCCGCTTAAATTGCTCAAAAAGAACTTGAAGCGGGATCCTATTCCAAACAATGTCATTACTATAATAGAGGAAAATACTGAATGAAAATTTAACCTGGGGGACCCGTTTGGTTTAGACTAAATATTTTCCTCGATAGAACAGAAAAAGAAATATTACCTCATTGCTCTAGACCACGGTTGGTATTATCAGATCCATTCAGCCTTATTTCGGCTGCTGGAGGGGGCTGGCTGCCATGATGGATGCTTTTTCGTGGAAGTGCTGTGTGCGCTCCTAGAGCTAACCACCATTCATTAGACTGAAATACAGCTGGACATTTTGTCTTTTGAAGAGCTACCCGTCTTCATCTTGTATGCTGTTAGATTGCAATGCTAGCCATCATTTGATAAGGTGGTGCTAAAAAAGATTAAAAAAAAATACAGAGACTAATAAGAAATAACTTGCAGCTGCCACATCTGGTACAGAATAATTCTGAATGTTTTATGTAAAAAATAAATAAAAAATGGTGCCGTTTCATCGATGTTCTTTTTATTTACCATTAAAGCAGTGGTGTAGTCGAGGGCCGCATGCTGTCTGCCCACGTAATTTGAAGGGAACTTTGCGTATGCCCACGTAATTTTTGTGTATAGCCACGAAAATTTGGCATATACCCTCCTATAATTCCTATAACAAATTCCATCCCCCGAATGACAAACCGCCAGAATCACACCCCTGTCAGAAGTGGGGAGGTGGATATTTTGATATTAGAGTATACACACAACTTTAGTCACTGCATTAAAGGCTCTGAGAAAAGGCCAGACAGATGCTAACATAAAAGTATTGCTTGTGTGGGACCAGAAGGCATTTCTCAAAAACCTCAGGATAAGGAAATCAAATTGTCTACCTGTGTCCTTTTGAAAACTATCTGTAATACATTGTTTGTACATAGTCATTTCTGCACTGTGTATATATACACATTTTAATCTTTACCAGTCAATAAAACATGGTTTATATTATTACACCCATTTGAACAACTCAATCATAACCAGACACCTAGTTTCCTATACCTCAGCACATGGAAGTGTACAGAAAATATAATATACATACTTTTTCACAAGAGGAGCTCACTTCAGCTGGACCATGTGGATATCACGGATGGAGCGGAGAGAGCCATCTTCTTGGCACCCCACGGATACCACTCCCGTTTAGAGAAAACCCCGCCACCTGCAGAGAGATAACATCAGATAGGAGTCTTGCTGCAGCTTTTGAATATCAATATGAATATCATATTTACTCATGTTAGCTGTGGATGTGTGAGCTGCACCTGAAAGAACAAAAGCCTTATAATATGGAGGGGGAAATATGATCAGAAGATAAGTATTCTTTTCTCTTTTTTTAAACAGACTTCTACTATAAAAAATGATTCAACTATAATGTTACTTCACTGCCACAAAGTGGGAAGTTCTAGTACAACTCGGTGTGTAAAAGGTGTAACATGGTGTGAAAGAGTCCCACACGCCCGTCTTATCAATTACATTTGTTTTCCTTTCGAATAAAACAACAGTGCAATTCTTATGGTCTCTGTACAACTAAGGCACGAATGTGTGACGCAAACTGTTGGCCATGGCTGCTGAGCCTTTATGAGGTCACAGCCTGGGCTAAAATATCCTCAGTTATACAGTGAAGTCAAAGTCCTGGTTCATCTCATTGGCAATGTCAGAGGAGAGTGTTGAGAGTCATTAAAAGAATAACAAAAAAAAAAAACATGTACAAAGAAAGCAAGAAAGAAAACTGTGTGCAGCATCCTTTCTAAATGAAAGGCACAGGCCATCTGGAAGAAGCTGTGCTACCTAATTGAATTCATAATATTGTATCAAAAACTGCAATGTACTAAAAACAAACATTTTTTTCTCTTTAAAGTGGAATGTGTTTTAACTAAAAATAACAACAACAAAAAACATGGTGAAGAATGAAAGAGTACAACTGTTAAAAAAAAAAAAATGACGTTGTGGATGAAATCAGACAAAGAAGCCATGTCTGTTTGTTGTCGGTGGCGGTTGGGGGCGGGGGGGGTTTAATGCAAAAAAAAAAGAGAAAAAAAAAAGGTGCTCTCTGGCCTTATTTCATCGGGGCTCTCACCCCAGACCCCGTGTGTCTCTATTTGTCATCCCTTGAGCCTAATAACCCTACTCAATCCCCAGATGGTATGTATTACGATCTTATCCTGCGCCTGATTTTATCCAATTTACCGAGGCGACACCGCTCCGCATCTTTCGCCAAATCTGCAAGTCAAAAGGAGAAATCCTCCAGTTGTCATAAACAGGAATCTGGTGACAGTTTGCAAATGGAGGGGGAAGACAAAGCCAGCTTCGAGAATGAGGAGAGTTCAATTTAAAATTCCTTCAATCCTCCAGTACATCCAGACACAAAACGATTATGGCTCAGAGATAGAGCTAACAGCAATAACAGGCGATATTTAATGCAGAATTTCTGCAGTTAACAAAACTCCCTAAATGGGCTCAAACTGTTAACTGATTATATGGGCAACTTGGGACTGTTGTAATTACTTCAACTGATGTTAAACTGCATAGTGATAATCTATGGTAATTACTGGTTTCTGAGTTTGGATGCTGAATTATTTTTATTTAAAATAAAACTCTAAACACCAGTGTAATTAATGATCCCTCAATTACTGTATTATGATGCTCATGTATTGTAATTATGTAAACTGCCATATTCTGTTCTTATTAAATTATTATTAAAAGTACTCACTTAGTATATCAGACACGTATAAAGGTGGCTCATTATAACATATACAATACATTGTAGAATATGAGCATGTTTCTTATTTAATATTTATTTTTAAAAGGGAAATAACTCCTACAACATTTCTTTATAAAAATGCATTACAATTACTGTGAACCCAGATCTCTAACAAGAGATGTCTAATTATTGTAACATTTATCAGATAAAATGTATGATAAATTAGTGTCTCATGTATATGAAACAATTTAACAACTAAGAACTGCATAACTGAGTTTCTAATTATAGCAACATGATTTTATGAATATTATCTGAAACTCTGAAATACAACATATATTTTTTAAACCTTACCTAGATCATAATACTAAAAAAAGAAAAGAAAGACATTCTCATTTCTCTAATGGTAACATTGCTAAACCCATGCTAAATTAAGACAGGAAAAAAAACACTAAAAACTTACAAGGATAAAACTGCAGTCATCACTGACCATGTCATGAATGCAACTTTAGCCAGAAGACCTCAAGTGCCATTAATAAGTATATGACACAGACATCTACTTCTGTAGAGTGAAAACAATAACATTTCAGTATTTTCCATTTGCGCTCTCCTTATTACAGTTCTCTCTGGTGTCATTGTTTATTTGTTTATTTATTTATTTTAACTCCTAAAACATCCATAATGAAAATGTCATCAATACAAATCTGTCCTTAGAAAAAAACATTTTTTCCCAGGCAAAATGTGGAAAAAAAGCTCGCCATATTACACGATTCCAACAGGAGATTAATTCGGGAGGAGCTTTGATGTTCCTTTTTTTAGCATCCAATCCCCATTACTATGATTGCCCTAAATTAACAAAGCTTTCTGACATTAATTACTTTTGGAAAAGAAAAAAAAAAGAAAAGAAAAAAGGATTTCCACTAATTAAGCCTATAAATTTAAGTGACCACAGCCCCACAAAGCTCTGTAAGGGTACTTTGCTGTGTCTGGTAGTTAGAATGTGTGATTATATGAGCTGAAATATTTATTAAACATGTTATCTGTGTCCCAGGTGAGACAGAGAATCTGCATTGTCTGCAGCAGGGTTTGATCTTTGACTAATATGAATACTGGTTTATACAGTGAAAGCTGAGGAAGGTTATGGCTGAAGTTTTGGCTGGAGATGACAGCTTTGTGGTTCGAGTTGCACAAAAGCAGACCTGGAGATTAGCCCCCAAAAGGAACAATCAAAGCTATCTGATTTCAAAAAAGGGATAATCTTCATCTCCCACGATTCACACTCGCACAATAGCACCGCTACTTTATTACCCCGACTTTGCCGTATTAATCTTACTTTACAAATTCACAGAGTGATTTATATCATGTTTAATTAACTGATTGAGGGCTCCCGCAGTAAAATGGCGTTATATTAAGCTCCGTCCGTATGGCAAATGCGAAGCACGTCTATAGCCTTGCAAGGGAAAAATACCATGGGATTCGCTGATGACAGGATGCAGGAATCAGAATAAGGTCCCTCCTGTTGTTTGAGAATCCAGTGAGGGTGGTTGCCATATGCTCATCATTTCCAAGGGAAAACGAATGACAGGATAAAAGTGAAAGCTGCAGCAGCCCCTTCAATATGTTCAAAGCTCATATGAAAATTACTGTATACAAGTCTTCTACAGAGGCCAATTTTAGATCAAAGACTCTCGCAAAGTTACAGGCAGAGTACCTTATACTGGAAATGCAGGCAAGTTTTAAACTCGGGCTGTCAATGTGCTAAAACATGAATGTGTGTCACGTAAAAAGAAAAATGAAAAGCCCACAGAAAATTAATGTGGATCTGCAGAATAAACGGTTCAGATTTTAAATATGTATTCTCACAACAAAACACATACTATTCCTTATATGGATGTTATTTATGTTTATTTATCAAATTTGTAAATTAATTTTGCAGCCAAGATTATACTGTGAAACTGATGCAATGTGATGACACTTTTATTTTGTAAGTGTTTGATTTTTTTTAGGAAGGATGATATTTTCAAGGATTAAACATGAAATGGAACCCATTCTAGAATGTTTAAAATTATTTTTATAATGTTGTATAGACTACAACGGTATCATCTTTGAAGTGATTAATCTATTAATTTCCAATGTACAGGGGACTGCCACCTACCAGCCTTGACCATTATATATTTGATCATAAATCTTTCCAATTAAATTCACTAAGAGGTGGATAATGGCAGACACCGAAGGCACCATTGAGGTGAGTTAGGTTTACTTCAGAGGACAACGCAGAGAGAGAGAGAAAGCACAGCATCTCTATAGCTGGCCACAGTGGGAGTGCTGGGGGAAGATGCCACACAAAGCCACTGGCTCACACAGCCGTGCTATTCCCATGTCCCCCGGGAGGAAAACAAGCACCAGGCTCCTCTCTGCCATCTGGCCCGGCCCTGCTCACACCTTTCATGGGAGGGGTTGACCCTGCCATGTATGAGCAAAGACCAGGAAGATGACATGGAGCAGACTGCACAGCTCTTGGCTCTGCTCAGACGTAAACCTTGGAGTTACCAGGTTAAGGGATTGCTGCAGCAGTGTTCCTATAGTAACAGTGTACACACAAGTCTGAGGAACAACACGCATAGAAAAACATGGGAATTAGAAAGTAGGAAAATACCCTGATCAATTAAAATAAATTCTCACAGGCCTTTTCATACTTGTTTGCAGAATATATATAGACACTTAAATTGACTACAGCTTACATGCACCAAGCTGCCCAGTGCATATATTCTGCAAATAAAAAATTATAAAAATAAAATAAAACTTGGGTCAAGCTATGCTCTCATCAAAGCCATTCTACTTCATAATATTTTTGGGTTATGATTTGCTGAGCTCTTTGAATTCAGATTACCAAGACTATTAAAAAAATCTGGATTCATTTGTATGGTACATGACTTCAAAGTGCAGTCCAGATTGTTTTCTTTTCGTGAATGTGTGCCAATGCTAATTTTAAAGGAGCAAATTACAATTGGTTTCTAGCAAATACCAAATGGATTAATCTTCGCGGACTCTAACATATATAATGACTGTCACTGTTTCGAATTTATAGTTTTTTTTCCCCTTTCCTTTTGCAAATTAAGAGTTGCAATTTATGAATATTTTAGCACATGTGCACTCTATGGGATATTTATCATACTGTTTGCTATTATAAACAGAATAAATGAGCAGTCAACTTGCCACACAGCCGGACATATCACAAGTTAGATTAATAAGTACGGGCCAGTTGTTCCTCACACATAATGAAGCTGGAGAGGTTAGTCTACTTTCCATCTGTACTTTTGGTAGATTAACCGTGGAGCGTGGCTGGCATAAAAATGTTCAACAGGAAATATCAGAAAATGTAGACTGCTTTCTGTCTTTTTTATACAGTTAAATATACTTCAATGCATACAAGGTTATTACTGCTTCTTTACTTAATTCTGCTAAACAAATATTTCATCTTCTGTTCACTGGAGTATTGTTGATATACACATATTTGATTTTAATACCCTTGCCTCCAAATTTATTCATGCCCCTGAAACTGATCTGTCAAAACTAATTACATGTACTCCTCAATATACCAGGTTAAAATGCATTCATACCCTGTGGATATTTAGGAAAGAAATGCTTTACATTTGTTTTGCACTACTTTTTTGGATACTTTCACAAAACCTCTGGATGTTAATAAAAGCTATTGGGAGTCACCTTGATTGTCTGTGTATAGCAGCAGCTCAAATAAACTTGCAGGAGCTGGTGAGAGGAATGCATAGAGGATTGGTCAAAAATCCTTCCAGAGAAATGGCTGAACCTATGGCAAGACTACAGGAAGTTATGAAACCCTAAAGAGGATCCATGAAATACTCACTGAATAAATTTGAACATATTTAAAAATGTATGTAACAATTTTTGACAGATATGCTATTGAAGTATGTAATACTGACTGACACACATTTTTCACATTTGGATTAATTAACATAGGAAAATACACCTGACTAGTGTTATCATGTGTAATGACGTCAGTGAAGGACTTGCATATTACCCACATGCTGTTAAATCAGTTTTCTTTTTTTTGTGTGTCTCATAAAATGTATTTTTAAAGGGACTACAGAAGCTTATATCTGTGAAATGGCATTGGCAGTCCAATGATTATCTGGGCTACATTGAAAGTGGTTAATCAAACAGCAAAGTAAATTTAAAATAGTGGTGTGGCAGCTGATTGCTCTCCGAGGACTGGCTATATTAACAGGCTCACACTCATCCCTGCGCCTTTTACTTTTACTGGGGCATATTGCCGAGGTCCCAGGGGGGGCATGTAGCAGAGCAGTCCCATATACTTTAATGCTTTGCTGTTCCTTACAGTATAATGCTGACTCCTGCAGGTAAAATAGGGCTATGAAAACCAACCATCCCAATGACCCGAGCAAGGCTCTGTTTTTGTGTGTCGCATACAGTGTTTTTATTTCAGTGTCAAATTATAAACAAAAAATGACAATGTGACATTTTACATTAATTCTGTCAATTGAGCGAGAGTCCAAAGTTTGCAAATACAGGCAGCTGGACTTAACGCTGGAAATGCAGAGACCCACTGGACTGGAACTTCCTTCAGGACTGTACAAAAAACAAAAAAACAGCAGCCCATAATAGCCTTTTTGTCTCATTGCAGACACTTATTTTAAGCGCCAGCTAAGGCAATAAGTGAAATCATTTTGTGGTACTGGCTCTGTGCCTCCTGGATGTATTCCACATCACAAAACCACCACATGCTATCTGTCATACATGAAGCAGTGTTTGCCCAAAGGAGGCCCTCCCCAAAAAACTCTGAAGTGATAATTACCTCTGTACAGTCTACTCTCTCCAGGTCAGGATTTAGGCACAAGCGGCAGTGTTGGGTTACCTGGCTCCGTACCCAGTCGCTCTGTAGCTGGCCTAAGGATTAGAAAAAGAAAGCTTTAGTCCTCTGTGCCGCTAGTCCCATGCCTTTCATAAACACTAGCAGCTGGTACTGCAATTAGCGATACGCTTTATACTTTTACAACAATGCAATCCTCAATGATCTCGACAATTAGTTCCTAATTGGATCTAAATAACGAAGACGGAATAAATAAATAAAGGCGCGGAACAGAGACCAGCACAGAGCCTGCATACAAAAGCAAAGCATTAGCCCTAACAGGACTGCCCATTTTGTGGGGTAAAGTGCTGTTTGGAAGAATGAAACATCCAAGGCTGAACTCTCACATATGAATCAAAAGTGACATATCTATAACCTTCTTTTACCCTTTACCTAATTATTGGTGCTCTGGAATGCTAAACCTTGGCACTAAGAGAATGGCTAGTACCTCGGTTAATGGAGTAGAGATGTTTCAAGAACGCACATTGGGTCTGTCCTGACGGGTTAGCCTGATTTGTAAAGTCACAACAGACACACACATAAGAAATCCGTCCTTATCCACAAATGTCCTAAGCCCAACTACATGAGAAAGCTAAAATAATAATAATCATAATAATAATAATAGAAAAGTTCTTAACATCTAACTAAAAATGCATGTGAAGGAGTTTTTCAGTTTCGAGGAAAATTCCATCTGACAGTATTTGGTTAAACCTGTAAGCATTTACATCACAAGTTGCCATAAAAGTGAGAACCAAGTTGATAAATGTAATTACTGACAGAGATAGTTATAAACTGATTTTTATCATTTAAATACCTTTTATATTTCTTGAATTTTAAGTTCTAAGATATGACAAAACCTAAATAATTTAACTTAGGGATAGACCAAATCAAAACTTTGACCCACTTGTGATTCGCAAATTAATAAGTTATATTACATATCATAAATAATGTTTTGATTTAGAAATAGTATAAAGTGGCTTCTAACAATAAATTAAACCACGATAGGGTACATATTTGTACTTTGTGTAGGTCTGTGTTTTGATTTGGTCTATTTCCTGGACAGTCTATGTTTTTAAACATTTGTAAAACTCTATAGAAGAAAACAATATGTTCATGGAAAGTTGGCATCACTGCTTTTTATCTTTCTTTTCAAAAACAATGCAGAAATTATTTGTAATTAGAAATTAAAATATTAGTAAACAGTAGCAGTAAATTACCTACAAACTATAGACCATCACATCAGAGACAACAATACAACTCCGCCACCTTCTCCAGCAATTAACTGTAGCAGAGGCTACCTGTTTGTTTCTCACCTAGGTTGTTTATGACCAGAAACACCTACAAAAATGTTTAATCTATTTCATTTTCATCTGTCAAATGTTCACAGCAGGCATTCACTGACGCAGCCTTAAGAGCAGTCTCCCCAGCAGCTGCTTTGTTCCAGGAGGGGGATTGTGAAGTACGGCAAAATACACTTGTACTACGCTTGATCCTCTCAGCATCGGGCCTTCCCTGGAGAATTACACAGACAGAACAAAAGAAGAATAGAGGCACCATCTAGTGCTTTATTCATGCAAAAGCTTGAGCAACTGTAGAAAAATAGTAGCAGATGTGTCCACTTTGGCATTTTTTTTTTTAAACAACTTGGCAATTTAGATTGAAGGAATTTGATCCACTATGCAGTGACAATGCAAAATGTAACTATGCCAATGCTTAGCATGATTAGGCCTACTTACAAACCGGTAACATCTAATTCAAAAACAAATATGCCTATAAGAATTTGTGGAATGAGAAGATGAAAATATAAAGTAATAAAATCATTACATCCAGTTATTTTCAGCATTGTTGCGGTCTAACAATTTAATAATCAAATGAAATATTCAATATTTGATTATAAAATATATACATTTATTTTCCAATTTTAATTAAGTATAAAGTAATCAGTATTTTATTAATTTTATATATATTTTTAATTTTACACTACAAAAAACAATTATAAAGAGTATAATACTTACAATAATCAGCTTTTTTCTTATTGCTTCTTTCAGATTTTTCTAGAACATTCCCTTTTACAAGCTTTGAAGTAAATAAAAATAATAAATACAGAAAGACTGATGTGATGATTACTATCACAATAATCCTTTATACTGACAGCTGAATTTTATTTTTGGGTCCAATCGTAAAAGGAAAAAAAAGGACATGACTTCCTTTTACATATTTGGCCTTTAATACGCTATGTGATCAAGACATATTGGCTCCAGACATTATGTGAGCAAATGGTTGAAAATAGCATAACCAATTGCAACTCAATTCAGGGTGAGTGAGGTAGTAGGGGGTCAGAGGGAAACCAATGTTTTGCTTTCAATTTTGGCATCTGAGTGTAGACAGGTACTTGGTAAGAATCTTGCTTTTCATATAGTTTGACGAAATGGCACCTTTTTCTCTTTCATACAAAGAGAGACGATAGAACACCCTAAACAACAATACTACTAAACACTTGGTGACTAACATAACATACTGATGTAATTTGGAACTTTTTTTCCATATATATAATGTCTTTCAGTCGTCCATTTGAAAGTCTTGTGCAAAAAAGATGTAACACAAACACAAGCCAAAAAAAATAATAATGAATGTGGATACTCTTAAAATGTTGCCAAAACTTAAACAGCACAAAGTAAAGCACAATCAGAATGCATCGACAACAAAAACTTAACAGTCTATAACTAAGTACATACAAAAGATTTCCTTTGTTTTTACTGTGTTTTAGTGGTGCTGGGGGACAGCTAAGTTTCTGTTACTGAAAACCTCATGGTCACAAAACTACTCTGTGGGAACTAGTAGAGATATATTGGCTTGAAACCTACAGGAAGAAGTTCAAGAAAAAAACTTTAGCGTGTGTCAGGGGATGGAAGGGTCGGGGGGGGGGATTTCAACATGCAGAAACTATTTTATTGGTGATATACATGTCATGTGCATTACTGATGGGTTCAATAGGCTGGAGAATGTACTGCAAACCTCATTAAAGAGCATGTAAACAAATAAAACAAAAGCAGCATAATGCTCCCCAGGTTGAGATATGCATGTCTCAGGTGAGAACTTAACAACCCCCTAGCAGGTGATTGAGAAATAAAGTGCATAATCTAATGGCTGGTTACCGGATGTGTTATAAACTCTTTCTGTCAGATGAGTGTATGGTATGTTTGTGTAAACAAATGACTAAGTACTATAGTTGTAGGTGGAAGGCACTTAATCAGTATTGGAAATGTAATCAGATATTGACTGCCAAAAACAAAGGAGTCTATACTGCACTGCCTGGCTAAAACACTAAGAAACACATTCTTCCAGTACACAAGGTCATAAGCCCAGCAAGGCAGAGTACCTCACAAAATGAAATTAAACATTACTCTTATCTGCATTGCGTATATCACCATAATAGTGTTGTTTATGTGTGTGTGTCTATTTTTCATTAAAAAGTATTTTTAGACTTGATTTCCTTCTAGCTGTCGATCAAAAAAGCAATCTGATGTTTTCCGGCACAGTAGGGTGCCTGTCAAAAACCCATCCACCATCCACAACATCCTCCTACAAGAAGTTAGGACTGAGAGAAACAGGCTCTTTCTGACTGCTGCAATATGATTGTGATTAAAACCACCCACATAGGCAGAGAGGGCACTTCATTTATTCAGGAAGTAATTACTGGAGATGAAAATTAATACAGAGGAATAAAAATACCTGCCTTCCAAGTAGACACTGGACTTTGTGCTAAAGGTTACATTTACAATTTGATTTGCAATTATTAATGTCTTAATTATATTTTAATCTCCGCTGTGAAGTGATGTGCATGTTTAACAAGCAGAAATCTCGAAATATACAGTAAAAAAAAAAGAAGAAACTTCCCTTTTAAGGTTGTCTAATGAAGGGTCACATTTTATCAAAAGAGGCATCCTTCAATTCCAGAAATAGATATGATAAAAGAGCTTCTGTACAAAATATGCAACAAAGGAGGAATTTAAGACTAAAGTGTAAGCCAACGGACAAGGAATACAAGACTTTGTTTCAACTTCAGCTTACTGGTGTTGTTGGAAACTGTTTCAAAAGGAAAGGACTGATATTTGAAATATTTGGTTCGCTCACATCCTGATTTTGCTTTTCTCCTGCGATGACTGACTTGAGAATGACTTGTGTCTAGCCAGAAAGTGTCAACAGCATACCAAAAATGTCCCCAGAAGGAATGTACTTTTATTAAGCCTGGCATTTGCAGTCAAACTTTGAAACTCTCCCCAGCAATTGGTTGTGAGAGGTTTTATAAATAACTCCAAATCCAGCTTGTTTGGTTTACGGAGCATTCAGGTGATTGGCCGTGATCATGTGATACCACTTGAAATAAATGGCACCTGGTTCTACTTTAACTTAACTGGTGGAGTTGAACACAGTAGGCACAATAGAATCATACAGTGAATGAATACATGTATACATGTAACAAAACGCTGCCTAATGTGATTGTACAGGTCTTATTCACAGCCTGGACAGAAAAACGCACAGCCTCAAACATTTCCTGGCGTGCGTGCACACACAAACACTCAAAAATAATTTCAAAATACTTTACATGTAGCAGGTCACGTCTTCTCAATCAGTAACCCAATCCAGTTTTTAAACGGAGCTTGGATTTCATTTGGATTAAATACAACCTATTTTTCAATAAAAACTCACCGTTTCAAGAGTTCTGCTAGGTTAAGGAAAGTCTATATGAGGAAGAGAGCTGATGTAGAGCAAACAATACAATCACATAAATCCCTCTCTACATCCAGAATATACACACAAATGTGCTAATGAATGGTATTAATTAGTCCTCAATTGAGAGTGAAAACAACATCTTATCCCAGGGGCTCAGTGTAGCTGGTTAACAGACAAAACAGAGATCTGAAGATGCTTGACTGGCTAAAACACTTGACTTCAGGCCAGAAGGTCAGTGGGTCAAGCCCCAGTACAAGGCGACAGCAAGACCTGATTATAAAGAAGTATCTAGTGCAATACCACAAGAGATTAAACCAGTTCAATGGGGGATTGGCTATATTAGCCTTGTGTTTATAGAGGTCACAGGAAATATAAAATATTTAGACAGGCTGGTTGCCAAATGGGCAAGGAACAACTAAAAGACTTGATTTTCTATGCCATTGATCTGGCAAAAACAACTGATTTCTGAGCAAAACACTGAAAGCTCAGGGTGTTCATTAAACAGCTTGTGGTGTTAAGCAGATCCTTACAGGTTTGTTTATTTGAACAGCTTGGCATAAGTGCAATATGCAAAATAATTAATACATTTACACTGCAAAAATTAAAATACATGTTATCCCATTCATTTCAAAGCTGCAATAAAATGAACCAATTCTGGTGTGGCTAGTATGCAACGTGGATAATAACTATGGGTGAATGCTCGCATTTAGCCTACAGCTTGGCTGATTAATGGAAAGTATTAATGACATTAATTATGCAGTATTCCGATTTATTTGCATTCTCCCAAAACGGAGATGTGTTTGCTAGAACCTATTTCTTTGGTCATAGGTGGAAATGAAATAATACATTACAAACGGGTGTGGCTTACTGTTGGTTGCTTCTCAATACTATTTTAGGAAAAGTAGGCTACTTTATTGCAAACGTGTGTGAAATTACAATACCAGTCCGAGTAGAAACCGAGTCTACTTTGCTGTTCAGAGTTCAAACAAACGAGAAAGTGCATTGAACATCACCAGGGTCTAAATGGAGAATACACGAAGTCCTACCTGCAGCTCCATCACTGGGGGGATGGTAATCCACGTTTTATTTATTTATTTATTATCAAGGTAATTCAAACTCAACCATGTGCAGGAATGGCTATATCAGTTCAGTTTCTTCGTTGTGTTTAAAGCAGTTAAACAGTTTATCATTTTGTGCACTTTTTTCCCTTTGTTATTCATGTTTAATAAATAACGACATACTTCTGCAACTACGATAGGAAAACTAAATTGTGTGCTGCTTGCCTCTCCTCTCTGCGCCTGCGTCAGACTAACGTTACCCTGGCGGCCAATCAGCGACCTACATCCTGCTCCGTGCTAAGCCAATGAGAAGCGTGCCTTGACTGTTCGCCCAAGATGGCGGCGCTTACGAAGTGAAGCATTATTACAACAGTAGCATTTATTTTCCCCTTGTTTTGTTTTTGCTAAAGCAATGTGAAAGAGACGAACAGTATACAAAGCCACGGCGATAGCATGACTGCCCGCAGGAGACACTGTGAGTTGTCAAATCTGAAGCCTACAGAGGAGGCTGAAAAGAGTCGCAAAGCCAGACTGTCTCAAAGCAGATTGAAAACAAACAGGCTGACTAGGGGCCTGAAACAAACACAAAAATCACCAACTTTAGACTCTTCTTATAACAAAGGTAAGCGCAATATAACGGTAGATTAGAAGAAAGTTGTTGAATTACTATTATTATAGGCCTGATGGATGTATAGCCTATAAGATAAAACCTAGGTAACGGTACATGTCATATGCTAACGATGTACAGTCAGGTACAGTACATGGTATGCCTTATCGTATGTATTAGTCGTAACTATATTCAATAATTATACCAAACATAATGAATATCGGTGACATTACTGAAATTGCATTCAAAAAAATGTTGCTTACTGTTATTTCATTGCATAAGATTGTATAGCTTTCTATGTGTTTTGCTTTTTTATGCATCTTCCTAATCATACGAACTGCAGTGCATTTGGTTAACAATGTTTTGCAATAGCTATGTAGCTAAAACTATACTTATATTACGGTGAACTTAATATTTTACACCCCAACAGATATGAAGACACCCAAAAGATACACAAGGGTCAAGCATTTAAGTTACGATTCTCCTAGCAATGAGTCCGAGTTACAGCAAGACATTTTCTGGGACCCAACATCTCCAACTCCTGTCAGGAATGGTACATATTCATGTATTATTATTTTTGACATTACAGTGTAAAATCAAGATATGACGATATTAAGATGTGTGTGCATGTGTTGGAAGATGCTGTCATTAAGACCAACTCACTTAATGTTTCTGTAATGAAATGTGTATTTGTAATATGTTTTAGGCAAAGGTGGCAATAAATCTGCAGCCAATGGGAGAGTTGTGGAGATATCAGACATTGTCAATCGGATTGCTCCTAAGGTGGGCGCTGCTTTACTATTATTATGATCAGTTCAATTCATTGTAATACTTTAGTTTTCAATCAGCTGGTACGTAAATGTAGGGTAAGTCTGGTTTTAGATCAGTTTTTGCAATGCACAAACCCAGCAGCAATTAAGTGCTCGTTTCAAATTTAATAGTAATTAAAAAATAACAATGATTATTTATTCTTGCAGTAACATTTGTGTTTTCATATGTGTTGACCACACTTTGCATGTTACACATTTGCAAGATAAACAATTTCACCTCATGCTGTGCTGTGTCTTCATTGGTGTATAGAATTATAACTTACTGTGAAATAATTTGAAGGAGGAGAGACATGCCGCCCCTGAAGTGGTTCAGCTTGAGAAGTGGATTGGCGACAGTGCGGTCCCATGCACTCCTGAGGTACAGCACACTAGAGTGAAGAAGAAATCTGCAAGGTTGGTATCTTAACCGCATTTGGTTTATCTTTTGTAAACTTGTGTGTTATGCTGGCAAGTATTACAGATGTTCTGTAGTCACCCATGTATGATTATCTTAGAAGAAGTGCTGTATTTAAGTGTTTTCTGCCAATAAAATCATAAAGGCTAATCAACTGTAGGCTATTGTGAGTGAACAATAATGTGCTCACCATTCAGGAATAAATATGGGGGGCAGACAATGACTTTATTCATTAAAATATTGTTTTATTTTTATATTCCAGTCGGCAAAATGGAGTGGAGGACCTTATGAAGCTCGCAAAGCAGTTTGATATCAATATGATCCAACAAGATAAGGAACAAAGCAGTGAACTTCAGAATACAAACATGAAACAGGCCCTTGTGGACGAGAGTGAGCAAAACGATCGTCCTCTTTCTGTGAGTGAAGATGCTAGAACAAGCAGCGTCAGCTCTTTCAAAGTCACAGATCCTGGTGTATTGGAAGAGGTCAGTATTAACCCTTCCAACAACAGACCTGTTGATCTAGAGGCGGACGACGACATGGATGCTCTTTTTGATGGACCTACTCAGTACCTCAGTGGAAGACTGAGTCAGGGCTCTTCGAATAATTCCCAGGAAGCAGGAAACTCAAGAGAAGGAGCTGAAATGACAAAACCTGCAGCCAAAAGTGTTTGTGAAAAGGGAGATGATCTGAAGTTCAGTAAACCTCCAGAAAATAATCCTTACCAGGCGCTTCCTGCAAAAAATAAAAACATCTCTTCACTAGAGTTGCATGCAAACAACCCAGTAGCACCTGCTAAGCCTGTAGCATCAAATAACGATTTTGATGATGACTGGGGTAGTGATGATTTGCTAGATGACTCTTTTGTGCTTGAAATTATGCAAAATCCAAACATTATCGCTGCTCCAAAACAAGCCCAGCACTTGTCTAATGAAATGGGATTTGTTCAAGCAAAAACTGCAGGCGTTGCCAGTGGTTCATCTTCTGCATCTCTTACTGTGACAGCTTGTGGAAAGTCCCTGCAAACCAGGAGCAATCTTGTGACAAATGCATTCCAAGGCAAAAATGAAAAAGCAAAAAACAGAAGTACTTTCACGCTGGATGCAAACCCTCAGTTTGTCTCAGGAGATGCATCCAAGCAGTGTAGCAATTTTGGAGGGACTAAACCTGCTCAACAAAAAGTCATGCATCATCATTCTGCACCTCTTGTTGGAACAAGTCTCGGTGACAAAAACAAGCCTCCAGGATCTGCTACACATATACACGCCTCACAGAAAATTCACAGTGGAAAAGTAGAACCCCGACCATACAAACCCTTTGTTCCGCAAAGTTCAGTATCTTCAGGCACGACAAAGCCCTCAACTGCCCAACAGCCAGTTGAGAGCACAGCTGAGAGCAGTGTTGATATGGACTCTTTTTTTGACTCTGACCCTCTGTGGGACGATGGAAGTGATGATGACTTGCTATATCAAGCATGTGATGATGTGGAAAAGATTTCTCAAAGTCAAGGAGTGGGGTTGAGAACAAATGTTGCATCTACCCTGACAAAAACACATCTCCCGAACCCTGTCTTGGAGTCTGTCCCAGCTATTGGCATGAGTAGAGCTCTAAGTAGTGCTCAAAGTTTCCATGCAGTCACTCACAGCAGTAACCAATGCAAACGCCTGGAGAATATAAAAAATAAGCCCCCAACTGCATTCAACCGATCCTATTCTTTACCAGCCAATAGTCCTATTGTAAATACTGCCACCTCAAGCTGTGGAAAACCTGCTGCATATGTGGCTGGGTCATTGACGCAAAAAACGAACATTTCAAATGTGAGTAAAAAAGATCACGAGAGTCTAATGATAGGATTACAAACTACGAAGAATACAATCCAGAAGGGCACAGGCTATATACAGGACTTTAGCAACAGGACCGTCCCATCACAAACATCGGCAAGAATCCTTGAAGCTTCTCATAAGTTTTCCTTCAAAAGACATCTGTCCGACCCTGTGGCGCTGACAAACAAAGGTGAGATGGGGAAGCCGTAGTTAGTGAAATATTTATAAATCACTTCATGAAGTAATTTAATCATGTTAACAGTCTACAAATGTAACAGAATCCTAATTTTAATAATTCACAGCTGTTGATTACATTTTTTGTGTACATGCAAGTGAAGCTTGATACAAGTAAAACTTTTTTTCTGATATATTGAATCTTCCCTATACCATGACATAATTTTCATTTTTGGTATGTCAGAAAAATAAGTTGTTTTATTTCATAGATTAAGATTTTGCAAACAACAGAAATGTTTTTTTGTTTGTTTTTTTATTATTATTACTATTACTTATGGCTATAAAACATGGATTTTATCTATTTAAAACAACTAAACTGCTTTCAAACTATGATTGTCAAGATTCTGAAGATGCAGTACTCAATGTAATTTGAATATAGATTTGGGATAGTGTACCAATGGAGAATGTAGTTAATATTATATATAATCAAGGATTACCAATGCATTTGAACAGCAGTGTTATTGGTTTTGTTTTTCATCATTAACATTGTTTTTTTTTTCAGTTTTTCTCTCCAATGAAAAGACTGTTAAGTGTTCTAAAGAAGAGATTGAAAGGAAGAAACAAGAAGCGATGGCCCGCAGGAGGTTATGGATGCAGGCCTCTCAGAAGAATGGCGCTTCGACGTGAATGCTACCAGCAAGGCCTCTCTGGAGGAGCGCGTACAAACTGAGACATTTCTGGAGCTTCGAAAGGTTTCTGAAATGCCCAAAGACAGTGTCGGTTAACTGCAGAGTTTGACTTCTGCAGAGTTTGACTGTTGCTTGCTGCTGATTTCAGACTAAATTACAATTTTACAGTCTTTACTTATTTTTTAATCTGCTAATGGGCTTCAACCAGAGTGTTTTTTTTAAGGATAAAGTTTTAAACTGCAGTTCAAAATTAAGACGTAGTTTCTCTGGTTTGTAGCTTCTAGAGTTGAAACACTACATTAAGATTGTTTAATTTGTGTAATGAGACATTGTGTTTCGTTCTATTTAAGGAATGCAAAATCTTGTATTGCCCTTCTAAAATATTTTTCCCCCCTACTTTATTTTTATTTTTTTTATATTAAAAGCTTTGACTAGCGATTAAAAATTAACTGTTACATCAAAAGCTTGCCACAAAAGCTGCCATTCAAAAGCCCAGAATCAAGAAATTCCCAGAGTTAAAAATAACCCCACACATCCTAAATACAGTTCTCTCACTGTAGTGAATTCAAAAGTCTACTGGGACACTAAGTATTATGTACAATGCAGAACCTTATGGAGCACTTAAAACGTATGTACTTCACTGCCTGTAAGACAATTATCATGGTTAAATTATTTAGAAACCATGCAGAACTTTACGATGTCATCAAAATGATAGTGCTGAGAAAATATTTGGTTAAGTCCATATTCAATCATCTGCTTAAACTTTTTTTCTCTCTCTCCTAATGGTGAGTTAAAAGCTTGGAAGCCTTGATTCTCCGAAGTGTTGACTTTGCATGATCTGCTAGCATATTATTTTGGTTTCCTGGTCTGATTAGTAGTTACAGAAGTCCATTTGGTCTTGCATGTCCTAGAAATGCCCTATAGAGTGAGTAGTGTCTTCCTGGACCAGTGCGCTTGTCTATCAAGTACACCTGCTGTGGAGGTTACAGGTCTATTCTTGTTACTGTAATCAGTAATTCATTGCAAGTCAAAGTAATGATGATCCTGCAATGTTTTTGCTCCCCTGGGTTACATTAAGCAAAATAGTTAGGCGAGTGAATGTTTTGGGGTCCTGCAAGATATTTGTTGTAGCTGTGCTGTGTCGAGCAACTGTACATCAAGTCATTTCTATGTCCTGTCCTGTATTTGTTTGTACATATTTGCACTATTATGAAAGCACCAAGGAAGAGTAAAAAGGAACCACATAATGTGTTACATTAAGTTATATAAGCAGTTTATATTCAGATGTACCTGACAGTAATAGTGCCTCACTTTTTGAAAATCATTCTTTATTAAAATGTATTTTAAAATATACCTGACTGGAGTTGCTTTTATTTTTATTATTTTACATAATTAATGAGTTTGGATGTGGATGTTCGTGGAATAACAGACATCAAAACGCACACAGCTACACCCCCCAGCTTCCATTTGTATTTATTTTTAAGAACAACGCCTGTTTACTGCAATGTTCAGATTCTCTTTGGACATTGTTGCTAGTAGTAACAATTAATACCAATTCATATTTTTAAATGCAGAAAATGAAATTGAAGTCTTGGTTCAACCTGCGTGTTCTAACCATTTCGAATTTGTCACAGTTCCTGATGTGTAATAGCACCTGGGCTTTTAAATCGAAAAGCACATTTGGCAAATTTAGTTTTTAATCTTCACACTAATGAGAAGATGTTCCACCCAGTTAATGTACTACAATGTTGCTGTAGAAATACATATTTGTAAGTGTATGCATCTTACCTACAATCATAAACCTGAAGAATAAACACATACAGTGAGGGAAAAAAGTATTTGATCCCCTGCTGATTTTGTACGTTTGCCCACTGACAAAGAAATGATCAGTCTATAATTTTAATGGTAGGTGTATTTTAACAGTGAGAGACAGAATAACAACAAAAAAATCCAGAAAAACGCATTTCAAAAAAGTTATAAATTGATTTTCATGTTAATGAGGGAAATAAGTATTTGATCCCCTATCAATCAGCAAGATTTCTGGCTCCCAGGTGTCTTTTATACAGGTAACGAACTGAGATTAGGAGCACTCTCTTAAAAGACACCTGTCCACAGAAGCAATCAATCAATCAGATTCCAAACTCTCCACCATGGCCAAGACCAAAGAGCTGTCCAAGGATGTCAGGGACAAGATTGTAGACCTACACAAGGCTGGAATGGGCTACAAGACCATCGCCAAGCAGCTTGGATCTTGTTAATGATCTCAAGGCAGCTGGGACCATAGTCACCAAGAAAACAATTGGTAACACACTACGCCATGAAGGACTGAAATCCTGCAGCGCCCGCAAGGTCCCCCTGCTCAAGAAAGCACATGTACAGGCCCGTCTGAAGTTTGCCAATGAACATCTGAATGATTCAGAGGAGAACTGGGTGAAAGTGTTGTGGTCAGATGAGACCAAAATCGAGCTCTTTGTCATCAACTCAACTCGCCATGTTTGGAGGAGGAGGAATGACCCCAAGAACACCATCCCCACCGTCAAACATGGAGGTGGAAACATTATGCTTTGGGGGTGTTATTCTGCTAAGGGGACAGGACAACTGCACCGCATCAAAGGGACGATGGACGGGGCCATGTACCGTCAAATCTTGGGTGAGAACCTCCTTCCCTCAGCCAGGGCATTGAAAATGGGTCGTGGATGGGTATTCCAGCATGACAATGACCCAAAACACACAGCCAAGGCAACAAAGGAGTGGCTCAAGAAGAAGCACATTAAGGTCCTGGAGTGGCCTAGCCAGCCTCCAGACCTTAATCCCATAGAAAATCTGTGGAGGGAGCTGAAGGTTCGAGTTGCCAAACGTCAGCCTCGAAACCTTAATGACTTGGAGAGGATCTGCAAAGAGGAGTGGGACAAAATCCCTCCTGAGATGTGTGCAAACCTGGTGGCCAACTACAAGAAACGTCTGACCTCTGTGATTGCCAACAAGGGTTTTGCCACCAAGTACTAAGTCGAAGGGGTCAAATACTTATTCCCTCATTAACATGCAAATCAATTTATAACTTTTTTGAAGTGCGTTTTTCTGGATTTTGTTGTTGTTATTCTGTCTCTCACTGTTAAAATACACCTACCATTAAAATTATAGACTGATCATTTCTTTGTCAGTGGGCAAACGTACAAAATCAGCAGGGGATCAAATACTTTTTTCCCTCACTGTACATACAAGTCTAAGGAAATGTAAAATCGAAAGGAGAAAGAAGAGTTTTCTTTTGGGACAGTTAGAGAGAGGAGGCATTTACATTGATTAATGGCTCATGATGTCCTTACTGATTTATCCTATGCTAAGAGTGATTTAATGAAAGTTTAAGGGTAGAACAGCAGCCCATTTCCCAGATTTTTATACATAAGAAACATTGACATTGTACACCTTATTAATTTAACACAAACTATCCACATATATTTATTTACTTTTAAAAAGCATTCAGAAGATTTCCCACATTTCTGCACGTGTGTATTTATTTTTCTTCCATCATAACAATAATTTAGGCCAGTTTCCAGGCCGGTAGACCCTTTTGAGGTGCCAAGAGTTGTGTCGGCAGGCCTTGAGGTCTTACAGACTGTATCATGAGGTATGTTATTGTTTTGTAGAATTGCCTCAATTTGTGCCTTGACTTTTAAAGAGCCCAAGGAGGTTAGCTAGGGTCTACAAGACATGTTTTAGAAACTTACAAAATTATACTATTCCCATTTTTAGCAAAACAAAAGTTATTTAAATGTTATTTAATAAAAGTGAGTCTTTTTGTTGTAAGATTCGTGCACCTTGCTTTATGGTCCGCTTAAAGCTTTTCACAGCAGAAGGGTTGGTTTGTGAGACCAACTAATAATGCTGTTTACAGTTTTCTCTAACCTGAATCAGTGTTCAACAAAGTCTGAATAGATGTAATGAACAATATGTTTTAAATTAAATAACATTGTTCCAAATTAATAGATTTAATATTTTAAACTACAACACACACACATGCATATATATAAATATATATATACTGAATAAATGTAATACACCACCAGCATTGTACATTAAAAAATAGACTCTCAATAGTCAGATTCTCAATAATGTTTTATGAAATTAAAGTACATGTCCTGCACACTTCTGTCTTGAATAGCCATGGGAATTACAAGTGCTTAATGTCATCCAAACGCCATTTACTTCACATCAGATAAGTCTTTCTACTTCTGAATATTGAACCTACACAGAAACTTAACCTCCTACAGCAGATTGATCTGATCAGTTTCCCATGCATTAAAGGATCTTGAGGATAAACATTGTTTTTATAGCATCACTCCATAAAGATTACTGTTTAAGTATGACTAATAGAGAAAACAGTGCAGGAAGGAGCAGAAATGCTGCAGTTGTCATCAAGGTAAATGAACTGTGAATATTTCCACAATGCATGTTATTAGCAGCCAGGATTTTGTTTCAACAAAGCTTACCCAAGTGATCCTCTCACAGGCCTTGAGGTATGACTGGGTAAATGCACTTTTTGGCAAGACATTCTCTGCATTTATATCCAACTCAGGTTTGCTGAAACATTTAAATAATTATGAAACCATCACACTTGAGAGTAAAGACATTACGCCAGGATATGCTTTTGTATGTTTATATTTAATCTCTTTAAGGCAACACCGCTTTAGTTTGGTTTCTGTAGTGAAATGGCCAAATAACGTGAACGATAGTTGTAATAAAACCAAAGTTGGCAACAAGCTCTGCGAAACAGTCATTGTGTTTGATTAAGATTATGTGTTTCAATCCACGCTAAAATCAACAAAGACAATGCTCTCAAAGAAGCCCGTTTTCAATATTTGTCTGGTGACTAGAATGAAGTTAAAATAAATAACAGATATATAATATGTGTGTTTTGAGAGGCGGACTAGAAAATTAACTCTTAGATGAGTACTTTTCTGACTGAGATACCACATTCCTTTACCCTTTCACTCCTTCTCACTCAGGTTAAAGGAAGACTTTGTAGCTACTTTCTGAAAATACCAGAGAACCTTTTAAAAAATGACATGAAGCAGAATACTTGCTTTTGCAATAGTGGCTTATAGGTAACAACAGCAATCTATTCAAATTTGGCATCAGTCCTTGCTGTTTAGAAAACTGATAACAGGCCACTAACTTAATTTGTTTTAAAAGTAAATTGAAGAAGCAGTGAAGTTTGTTAAATAAATATCCATTCAGTAACATTCCAGATTCCTGCATCTGCCAACACTTTTGCGGTACAGTGCATTTGACTCAGTTTCTATTTCTTTGCATCCCATAATAAGCCGATGTAGGCTATAATGGTCTGATGACAGTTTTTTTTTTTTTCAGCGATTTTGTAATGTTTTGCTGCAGCTTTATCATACAGGAGTTTTTTTTTTTTTTCGTGAAATGATGACACACGGCCAACAATTCAATTGGGAAATATTTTTTAAAGGTCATATGCCTTTTTGCTGGGTAAATACAAAATCTACATTTTCTGCATTAACAAGAATATATGATACAACAGGGGCCATTTCATGGTACAATATCTTCTAGTGTGCCACTAAAAATATAAACTCCTTCTCTTAGATTTATTTTCTGTCTGGTCTGGGTCAACGCAAGTCATTGCGATTTTAAAATTAATATTAAGACAAGACATGCATATCTGAAAATTGCTCCTCACACGTCACAAGAGTACAGTTCATGATGTGCTCAAAGCTTGCATGAAGGATGCAGTAAAGTGAAATCCCATCTGGCTCTGTTTGTGGTTATCATTCACTTCATGGAAAATTCAAGAGAACGTGGTTAAGATCATTTGCTATTCATGCAATGTGCACAGCAGACTTTCAAACCATGCAGAGTTGCTGCTGTCCAGTGAAGGACACGGTGCCTCCCAGAGCTGACCAGAAAAACAATCCAAGACAATCATCTGCAGACAATGACCTCGTTTCTCAGTGGAAATCCCAGACTATGATCAACGTTTATAGCTCATGACATTTTGTCAGAAGTTGCTTTACCTGGGTATGGTTAATTAATTCTGTCAGCAAAAGAAGCAGCACTTATATGGAGATGAAATCAGCAGCAAAGTGCAAAGGATAATACAGTTGGCTGTGTGTCTTATACTCAAAGGCACATCATTAGACCCATTGTAAATTACGGGCGCTGCCAACAATGACAAAAGGTTTACTTAAAAAACAGATACAAACCTAAGGAATATTTCGGTAAGAGAAATCAAAATTCGAACGAGGAGATATCCAGTTGCAGCCCAGGCAAGATTTATTAGGATGGCTTATTTAAAACTTTAACGAGGAGCTGTGGAGAAGCTGCTTCAGTTGAAGTTCGCTACTCCCATATTGTTCCTATAACTCAGAAATACAACCCAGAGAATTCAAAATTGTGTGCCAAGTCAATTAAAGTCAGCGTTTAAAGTTTTAGACCAGATCTACAGTATATCATTTCTAAACATACAGCCAAAAGATAATTAATTGATAATCCTTCTCTCTCTCCTCAATTATACACGGCGATTTACTATTGTTACAATATATCACATTATATTGAGTCCAGAGCCCAAACCACTACTCCAAACACCCTAAATATATATTTAATAAATTAATCCCTACAAAACCTTGCTTGTTTAGCTGCATTATCTTGTCACTTCAATTTTATAATAATAATAATAATAATAATAATAATAATAATAATAATAATCAAACGGATTTAGACCTCAATATGTTACAGTACTACAATGATTCATTCATTACTATCATTAAGATATGTTACGAGTTTAAATGCATTTTTACTAATATGACTTTTAATATATGTGTATGTTCATAGCATACTTTCAAACAGTGGTGTAATTAAGTCATGTTTATGTTTTATTACAGAACTTCATACGTGTCACAAACAAAACAACTTCAGCATGAGAGATGACATAACCTGATTTTTATATAAGCTTCAAACATCATTCTAATTACGCAGACTTGAAACTCTGTGGCATTTTCACAAGAAATTTCAAAACCATCTACAAACAGGATAAACCGTTCCTTTGTCACAAAAATAATAATAATAATTAGATGTTTAAAGAGAGAGAGACATAAAAACAAAACGCAGTATAGATATAGATATTAAAATCCATTGTGTTTACTTTGCCCCATGGCTGATATGGAAATGACAAGGGCTTAATTGGCAGCTGTGAATGGTAGCACCTGCAAACAACTCAAGGCTTGTTCTTGTGGTCTGGCAGCATTCTTACTTTATGCTTTAAATAAAGACTGCTCATTGAGACGGAAAAAAAAAACCTGACAGGTGATGATTGATGATTGCCCATCATGCTAGGCCTGACACTTACCACTCACCCGGCACATTTACAAAGTCACTACCACATTTCAGACGCACAGGCAGCAAGGAATCTAATCAATATGGAGAGACACTCAATATAAAGCGGTTTGAGATAGTACCAGATATATAGAGGGCAAAATAGTATACACTCTGTATGTAGATTAATGCATTGGAAAGTGAGTATAACCTTAAATGCAACACAACAGGCTGTGCAAGTCACTACTTCATACGTTTACTGAATGGAGTCTGGACTGAAATTTATATCTGCTTCTCTTTATGAGTTATCCAACTGCATCAAAAGATTATCTTCATTTTTTTTTTTAATTACTGAAAGTGGTTTAAGAAAAAGGAATGCAAACAAAACCCTCTTCTATGAGAGAAACCTCTTTCCAGTTGTTGATGTGAGACAAACATGTTGTGCCTCTTTAAAGCACAATATGTAATAAAACAAAACAATTCAGCATAGACATAAACACAAATGACACAATGCTTTTATTCCCACCAAGACCAATCTGGATCCATCTTCCTGTTCCTCTGGTCTTGTTTTGTGGCGGAAAATTCTGGGGTTTCTCTCGTATCATGCAGCAGGCCGGAGTGTGTGTTTCCAATTACCCCTCGCTAGAATGACTGATGGTAAGATATGCAAGTCCCAGGCTCGAGATCGACGCTGCAGAGATGGAGTGTTTTTCAGATGCAAGACATCCAGCTCAGCACACACAGATAACAATGTTCCTGTTAACTCCATGTTCTCAACAATTCACGGTGGAAACGCCAACAGCAGGTCCCGAAAACGGGTTTATCTATACAAATATTTGATTGGTTGAGTCGAGTGTGGACTCCCTAATGATTTTTCTGCCTCAGCTTTTCTTCTTTTAAAATTGAGCCCAAAACTGTTCTTTTTATTTGTAAAAGTTAAACAAACAAAACTAAACTAAATTAAATTAAAATATTTTAGGAATAAACCATGAGCTCAATCATTTTCAACATGGCTATACATTATCCTGCTCTATGTGTACATCACATGTAATTATTTGTTCTGGTATCACTGACACCTTAATTTGTATGTAATTCAAAGTAAAACTAAATATAATCCATCATGTGAAAAGTTAATTAATTCAATATTTTAGTCTTACAAAGTTATTGTATTTTTGAAAACAGAAAAGTTGTCAAGTCAGCATGATTTAACTTTATAATAGTAACATATTACTATTTTATTATTTAATTCTTATTTAATCAAGTAAACTACACATTTATAACATTATATATACATACTCATATATTGAATTAATCAGGTAAACAAATAAGATATATATTTTGTATATAATGCACAATTACAATAATAATAATATGCCCATTTTCGTCATTAAACTTTTTCATTCTGATTTGCAATTATTCTCCAATGCAGCCTGCTGAATACTGCTAGCAATTGTTTATTTCCTTATAATGACCTTTATTATTCCTGAAGGCTAGCTTTTCCCTTAATTTACATACTATTCATTCATAAAATAAACATCTTATTTTGGGAGTCCGGTACTAGTTTGGGGCTCTTGTCACAAATGAAAGCAGAATATTAAAGCTTTACATTGTGTATTTATGAAGTAACTTAATGCTTCCCATATATTCCATATTCATGTAAAAAGTGTAAGGCTCTCTAATTTAAAAAGCATTGAAAATGGAAAGTGTAAGTGCTGCATTTTCCCATCTGGGCATTGTCCTGGTGTTCAGACTTTGAAAAGAAAAAACACTAAAAACAAAAAAAAAAATACAAAAAACCTGCATGAGAAAAAATGGTTGTGTGTTAATTGGAGTGTTTTTCATTAACATTAGTACAGTTGTAAATTTGTTCCAATTGGTAGCATTTTTAATTGTTAAGCCTATCCACAACTAAATAAAGCAATTACGGTGTTAATATTAGTTATAAATAATAGTTATTTGCAGAAGGTTTAGAATGTTTTTATTTATTTTTCATAGTATTTTTTTAACTGAACTTGAACATTTCTGCATTTATTCTACATTTAAACTATGAGACATTATTATTATTATTATTATTATTATTATTATTATTATTATATTAAACACAAACTAATTATATGTTTATATATTTATTCTAAATCTGACATACTAGTTGAAGTGGCTGTTGAGTAATACCTAGCTAGTATATTTCTGAATTGTAAGGTTTGTTTTCCTCTGTAGGGGAAACCCACTTTATTAAGTTACAAGAGTGACATCTAGTGTGTCTGCTCTTTTTCAGACTTTTCTCTCTCATACCTTAAGGGCAGTAGCCGGAGTCCATTCGTTGGGAGGGGACTGGCACTTAATGCACATGTTAATAATTAGTTTATGTAACTACGTGAATGTAACTTCCAGGTTATCAGTAAACTCCTGTAAAACATAAATAATGCATGGGCGATAATTGGTATAATTATTTTAATTGAAATCATAAAACTGACAATTTGAAAATACAATTGCTAGAGGTAGCTTGCATTGTCGGGATGGTGATGCCATTACAAACTTAGTTAAAGCAGCAGTTTATCAATACAATAAAAACGCACAAGCATAAATTAATTTTAAAATGGAAGTGGCAATGAAGCAGTTTTCTTAAACACACACATTTCTGCGGTAAGTTAATTGAAATAAATAAACATAAATAAATACATGTTTTCTACAATTTTAACATCCGGGGGTCATAAGGTTGTCACAAGGCAGGGGATGTCGTGTGGCTAATTGTTGTTGTTTTTTTTATAGGCCTGTCATATTGCATATCTCCACAATATTCACAGACTCTGATTCTGCCAGTAGATCAGTAAAGTAAGTTTAAGCTAATAAATGCACAAATAATCAATATTACAAGAGCCTTTTTCAATGCAATGCACAGGCACTAAGCTCTGTCTCCCTGGAGGTCACTCTCAGGTTGTGCAATGGGACAAAAAGTGCGGACCCCCAGAGAATACCCTCCTTTTCTTGTGCTTGAAAGTATGGCTGTAACCCAAATGCATATTGGCATGCAGATCGAGGGGCTGCAGGCTCCATGTACTGTGCAGAGTCAGTCACGACACATGCAGTGGCACAGCTATAGATTGGCTAAACACTTTAAGAGGAAAATGTGTGTGTGTTATTTTATATCAGGGATGAGTCTTTTTGTATGGTGGTGGAATTGTGTGTGCTGTTGTGTCGTTTTGGTGTGGACACCCATGAAATGAGGCACTATTTGAATAATGGAGCACAAGTGCAGTAAATAATTAATATTTATGGAAACCCAAAAGCCTCAAACTTGCATTTTCATACATTAGTTCAAACTAATGGTAAAATCACTGAATTGTAAAGATGTAGCCAAGGCTTAATTTGCATGAAACATCTTGACATTTTGTGTATTAATTACAGAGACTTTCAAAGTAAAAGGCTATGTTATAGTCTTGTGTATTAGTTGAAGTTGTTTCAGTATTATACAGTAACGCAGCACACAAAGAACTGGAAGTTAAACTTGTAAGAACGGATTCCATAAATGTCTCGCAAACTCTTAAAAGAGATGGCAAATTAGGAAATCGACGACAGCTTCTTTCCACAGTCATGTCTTCTGCTCATTTCAAGATAATGCTAATCTCCTTTGTCAGGATGTCTCGGGGCTCTTCTTCGGGGGGTGCTCTCACACACAACATAACACATGTCCGTTACGCAGAGATTCAAATATTTATGATAACCTACAACAGAAAGAGTGTCTTGAGAGATACGGCACCGAATCAGCTCCAATCAGCACACTTTGGTTTGTTGTGTTTCGGTGTAGTTTGGCGATTGTGTAGTGTGGCGAGTGAGAGGGCTTTTGTGTTCGCAATCTGTGCCCGGTCCTGCAAATAGCAACTTGTTTAATCCTGACAAGGGCGTATCAAAATATGGGCTATTGCAGATTCCAGCCATTTAAATTAGTGTGGTATGTGCTCTGAGCTCTCCAACAAGGCTGGCTTTCATGGTGGTGTCCCAGTGAAGGGGTGCCAGCAGTTTCTGTATTAATGAAGAGGCACCGAAATCTAGGCCAGTGTGTGAGACAAGGACGTCAGTGCTGGTGGACGGCATTATTCCCACATTGCTGCTATTTTAAGATGAAGAACATGAATGACATCATGGGATAAACTCCTCTGATCCAAACCGCTCAATGGCACAGATTTGTATTTAAAATATTGCACAGTTCTGTGTTTACCTGCACGTTTTCATCTGATTTTAAGAAATTAAAAAGGGGCGTATTTCCTCACAATATCTAAAGTAAACAGTCAAAATACAGAACCCCTCTTGCAGGATACTGGTACGTCCAAAACTAACTAAGTAACCTTTCATGTTCGTGTCTGTGGTGATGCAGACATGCTTCTAGATTTTAAAAGCAAACAAGTGTGTAAGTAGGAATGCAAATAGGAAACATTGCAGTCTAACACATTTTGATGCATATGATGGTATGTGTGGGGACTGTTATGTAGAGAGGATGATGAATTTGATTACTATTTTTACTAAATGAAATAACAGAACGAGAGACAGATAAGCCCTTAGTTTCACATGTCAGGGTTTCCAGCTGAGTGCCTGCGGTAAATTACTTTGTCTTTCTTTGCCTTGCCTGGCAAAAAGCAGTCGGCTACATTGGCTTATTTCACAGGCTTCGGCTCTCCTTTGTGTAAACACACTCTGGTTCTGTCTCCCAGGAGAGCCTCTGTCCAATGATTGTTCGCAAGTGAGCAAAACAGTATTGGCTGAAAAAGGTATCAATATTTCATCAAGTCTTTGTTATGTGCTGGTTTTAGCTATTCTTAATGGTGCACTTTACCGGGTGGCTTTTTCATACATCATTAAACAGAGGCTATAGTACTTGTGCTCTGCCTCTGATTTACCTCAGATGGTGAAGTCTGAGACTGTATTAAACATACAGATAACGTCTCTTCAGGCTGAGCTATTGTGACAGGCAATGTGCGAAATGTTAAATATTGCGACTTGTACACACACGTGTGTTTGTGCGGGCAAATGCCTGTCAAAGACACAGCGCCACTTGTTTGAATACTGGTCTGGCAGAAGACCATGCTTGAAGGTTATTGTCAATGGAAACACACAAAGAATAAACCAAACCAAACTGTATCCATATAGACCATAATACTGGTTATACTGGTTCATAAGATTCTTGAGACTGAAAGATTGTAACTAATTTATTAACTATTTATTGCATTATTATTATCATCATCTAAAAAAATGCACAAGCCAAAATGAATAACTGAACTTGACCCTTGATTTACTAAAGCAACAAATCAGTTAGACCCTCTTGTCTAGGGAATGAAATGTGAAAAAAGATGAGGGGTCAGGCTTATTCTGCTTTGAGGAAATCCTCAGTGCACTCAGACAGCAGGTCAGGGACTCTGGAATCAGATATGCTTACACAGAAAGATTCCCTGTATAAATATATTGAGATGAATAAATAATCAAGCACGCTTTTTAACCCTTACCCTTCCTCAACTAGAAAGACTTGGCTCACCCATCTGGCCTGCACAGCCCAGAGCCAGAACCCAGCACCTTTAAAAGCTCCAGATCAGATTCAGAAAATAATACCCTGTGGGACGCTGTGCACATGTTGTGTTAGGTTGTTTGTTGGTTTTTACACTGACTTTTTCACACCTTATCAACAAAACAATAAATACTCTAAAACAACTGTCAGGGCAATATGTTTTTTATATTATGTGTTAGAAAGGGGTGGGACGAAGGGAGGGGTTTGTGTGATGCAAGAATTTGTAATGTTAGTGTGTGTGAAATTAATAAAACGATTAAGAAATTACAAAGTAAATAAAAGTATCGAATTCACATCAAATTGTAGATAGTTATCTTTTTGCAGGAATTTTGGCGTCTGATTTAAAATTAACTCATCCCTGAGGAATGTCTTCTACTGAGGGGTACAAAAGTTTAATTTTGTAATTGTAACCATTTTCCGAAAGACAATTCACCCATTATCCTGTACAAAACTATTAAAAAAATAATGTTTGTTTAACCTTTAAAGGCACCTTACTGTCTTTCTTTTCCATTTGGGGGAAGGTAACTTAATATTCTGGACTTATCTGTTTGTACCTGGTTGTCACAGCAACTTGAAAACATGAAAGTCCATGAATGAAATTCCACCGTGTCATCCATCATACCTGACAAAGGAGTCCCTATTATGGCACGTTTGTCAGTGAAATGTCTACAATCAAAGGATTCAAATGCACTACATACGCTTAACCAAAGTATACACTATTAGGCTAAAGCTAAGCCTTATTTAACATAAGTTACCACAGATAATATTTTAAATAAAGATTAGTCAATCAAAGCCTTCATGCAAGATAATGTTACTAATTGGTTCCAGGAGCACTGTAGTAATGTTTGCCCCTTTGCCATCTATTATGAAGAGTTCAAAAACCGTATTTATCAGGCATGTGTAGCTCTTCTAGTACAAAAGCTTTCTGCACAACACAGAGAACAACACTTTCGCATAATCCCTCATTTGCATACATAAATGTTAATGAAGTAAGCAGGAAGCGGGCTGTGTGCCACAATAACCTTCAGCATCAGAATCTACAATTCTGAATCTGGTTCAGATTTTCACCTACGTTGCTCCACTACAGATTCAGGTTCAAAGAACAGCCTGAAGGAGAGACAGATTACACATGAAGGAAAACTTTTCTAAATGAAACAGACAGTCAGTAATGTGGCTCATTGGTGGTGAAAAGCTAAAGACGTGAGCATTATGAAACGGATTTGCCATTGTGATGAAAGGTATTAGGTGTGTGTAGAAAAAAGGCATTGATCCAGAACAATTAAAAACTGCCCTTTTTTCATTTGTTTGGATTTTCCCTTGAAGCTGTTGCTGACTACAAGTATTTGGTTAGTTATTTTTATGTTTTTAGTCGTTTGTTTGATTTAAATCATGTAGTTCACTCATATAAATCAATGCAGCAACAGATATTGATATATATTCGCTTTTAACAACTTTTTTTTAAGTATGTGTTGGAGCGAGATGTGCAGGAGTGACATGTTGTGTGAAACGAGACGGATAGTTACATGTATGAGAGACGGGTTCTGACCATTTCACTTGACACCTTTTGCTTAAAACTCTTTATCTGTCAACGTCTGGGCTTCGGTTTCTGTCTCAAATTTAAATATTTTGCTCAACCTGTAGAACCTGTTGTCTTCCTCGATGGCAGCATGGACGTGCTCATGTTACCATGAAAGGGAGATGGAAGCACACCCGAGCATCAGCTGAAGAAAAGTGCAAAATCCATCATTACTTCAGCAGCACTTAGTAGCTCTCATCGCTTATCTAGTAATTTTCGCATGTTACAATAATGGCTTTCTTATTGAAATCATTTTCAGCCTACCTACTTAAGGTGCTAATCTAGTCCTTTGTATACATATTTGTACACAGTGTTGCCTGTAATTTTAAAGATGCCTGCCCTAGGGAAGTCTCATTTTTCCATTGAAGTTCCCTTGATTTACCATAAGCAATATGTTACAGCTTCCTTATTTTCTCCTGTGGGACGGTTCCTGACAGTAAATCTCTATTAAGAATATTCTTCCATATGGTTGCATGAAAATTTTATTGCAGTGAGCCCGAGGCTGAAGGTCACAGCTGAGGAGCGGTAGTTAAGTGTAGCAGTTTTTGGGCTCAGAGCTACATCTGTTCTGGGACCTGACGTGTACTCAGAGTTTTTCGTCGTCAATTCTGAGACTCCAGCATGAATTACATTTTACTGCTTTCACCTGAAAGTGAAGGGGCTCCGGCAGCCACACACCGCTGGAATAGTCACGAGCAACGGGGGGCAGGAAGCGCTGAGGGAGGAAAGGCTGTGTGTTCTGTCATTGCGGCATTCATCACACGGGGCACTTATGTGTTTCGTCTCTCCGAACATCTCACAGGGGTTTTGCTCACTGCTACCGGAAATTACTGTTTTACCTTCTTTATCAACCCCCACTTCCCACCCCTCTCTTTCGTACACTTAACGTTGCTTTTGCATTCAACAACTCACAGGACACCCCTGATATCATTGTGGTTTGTCTTCCCTTTCCATGTTAAACAGGCTTGTCAAGAAAAGCAAGAAACCGTGTCTCCTCCCCCCTACACAGAAAAGAAAAATCAACGTTAACATGGTTCATTGGTGTGTGGGTTATCTGTATGTTTCTGTGCCACATATGTAGTTCTTGGTACAAATAAACAGTACATTGCTCAGCTAGATATAATTAACTGCAGTGTTTAACAGCTTGCGAAATCCTTGGTGACTTTGCCACCTGACAGCTAGTACAGAGACTAAGGCAATGCCTGGAGCGTGCTAGTTAGTCAGCAGCCATCAGAACACACTAAACATCCTGTTTATTCAGAAGGATATGGAAATCAGCTCAGGTTGGGTTAAATATTTTCTTTGTATTTTCACCCCCCTCCTGTCTTGTTTAACTCTTTACTCCTCCAAGGAGCGGTATAATCAAACTTGTAGCATCACCAATGATTTTGTAACCCAGACTAGGTATGCAGGGGTATTAAACCCTGAAAATATTATTTAAAAATCAATACGACTGTATGAAAGTGCTGAGCAGTAAATATATAACACACTACAATGTGAGTTTTCCAGGACATTATCCAATCTTGGGGTCTGACACAATAATAGCAGAGCTTCTTTCAGGCTTTCTGAAAGTGTCTCTTTTTCATAACAACATACCTGAATTTTGGATTGATGTACTATTGTGGTGCTGTAATTTGATTTGACACCATGTTGTTGTTGTTTTTTTAAGCTTAAGACATCATAGACATGCATTTACAGCTTTTAGAATGAGGTTTACTGCAGGGGTTTTGGCTTTCTTCACTTTTGTTTGATTTGAACAATGAAAGACTCATTTGACTATGACATGCATCAACCCAATGAGCGATTTTCATCCGTTACCTTTTGTAAATGTTTTCCTAAAAACATTTTCCAGCCACCTTGCTTTCCTTTCATTAAACACAGAAATAATCATTTTCATTTCTGGACCCTTTTGCTAACTGATACGCTGGGAAAAGTAATCCCGACCACAAAAGAAATATTTCTACATTTCACACAAGCCTCATTTGTGCGCTTCCAGATGTTCAGCAGCTGGACATCTCCTGGTTTCATCAAATAAAGATGGTTGAGGTTCCTAAAAGCAAAAGCCAAATTGTACATGTAACTGATCATTCAAGATGGATGGGGAGACTGTTTCCCTGTAATGCAGTCCTCCACTGTAATCAGCTGACCATATCGCTGTACTGAGAAACAGTCCCAAACCATCAGAAAAATGCCAACTCCCTTCTGTGAAAGATGCATGCATTTAATGAGATGTACCTCTTCAGGACAGCCTCATGTCACAGGCTCATCCATCACAGAGAAATAGATTTGCCAACAATTCATCCTATTGCTGAACACCATCTCACTGCTGTGCTGACCAGCGTTTGCATCGTGCTGCTATGGTCACCGCAATATACAAGAATGGAAAACATGACAGCTACTGCATACGAGCTGATGTCATTCTGGGTTTGAGGATAGTTTTTCTCGTGCCCAAGGATTGTACTTGACTTGGAGTACCTTAACAACAGGAACCCTTCAAATAGCACTATCAGGGCAGGAAATGAGAGACCTCTTCAGGAGAAGGCCCGAGGAATTCCAACATGTAGCATGTCATGACTCAGGAAGTAACCTTATAAAACATAATCATAAAAATACTGGGTTTTATTTTATCGTAAATATGTTTTAATTGCAGGAAGTAACATATTGCTGAAGATCAATCACACAAGGCTAAAGTGACTTTGTTGCGGGGTGAGAGCAAAGGTTTACATTACACTAAGATATATTCTGTTAATAATGGCTTACATGGAATGTTCCTTGAAATAGTTCATGACCATATCAAATATCAGAATCAGGAATGATATTAAGGCCTTGTATTTTAATGAACACGTGTCAGGTCATATAGTTTAATTGCCGAACATACATTTGTTCCCGATTTTTCATACAGTTGTTTTCTATAAGTCAGCGTCCCTTTCTTCCATTTAAATTGCATTTCAACACAGATCAATACGCTGTGCTGGGCCCGTGAAGTCAGCCCCTGACTTTCAGGAATGATGACTTCCAGAGTTTACTTCATTAGGCTTGCTGGCAGCTGCCTGATTAAATTGGCTGTCAGTTAGACTGAGCACAGACTAAAGTCAGGAAAGGTGAGTACCTTTATCAGAGGACAGGTATATAATAGGGCCTAATCTGTGCATTACAAATACCTACTGAAATGTTATCTGTTCTGTTTGATCACGATCCGGGAGTTCTCCCTGAATTTACATTTGTAAGACTTGATTTCTCTCTCATGTAGGGAGCGAGCACAGACAATAAAATGAGCAGTCTTGACATCAATATAGCAAGTATTATATATTTATATATAATACACCTTTGATATCCATCTGTCCCTTCATTTTAACAAGGGAATGAGGACCAGAGGATGCAAAACAGCCCTAAAGCAAAACAGATCTGCCTTTATGCTGAGGGAAAGACATGCTTCTTGACACAACCTATGTGTGTATCCAATAAGCTCAATTTTGGTTTTATGTGACCACAAAGCATGGTCCCAATTGTCTTGGTAGACATTTAGTCTCTTCTTCTTATGCTTGCCACTCCAGGAGGGCCATTCATATTATAACGTCCATGTAACTCTGTCACTGATGGCAGATTTATGCAGTTGACATTGAATGGTATTCTTGGAGTCACCAATGAGAGCAAAGCTAGCTGAGGATCTCCAATCGTTGCCCTTAAGTCTGAACTAGCCTCTCAAATCACTTTTCCGACCACACGTTTGGGTTAAACCTTCTTGCATCATTTCCCTGGTAGGGTTGTAATATAGCTGTCATCAGAGCTGGGGAAGTTTTTCAGACAGTGACTTTTCCCATGATGATGAATGGGAGTGATTGTGACTGATTGATTGCCTTCCTCTTAAACCCATTTACTATCTAGCCATCTGTATATCTATCTATTTATCTATCTATACATCAATATATACAGACTATTAAACAATGCAATACAAAGATAATACAAAAATACCAAAAGAACACCTCAACACTGAGTTACACTATGAATGGTATGAATATATTTCCAGGCAGCCAGAAAAGATTCTCAAAGCTTCTGTTGACTCGAGAAATGCTTTGCCTTCACATCAGCTTTCACATAAGACTCCTCAAAAGCAGGTTTTTAATGACCCACCTGACCCTTTAAATAGGATGTCTGAATGTGTTATTGAGGATATTGTTTCCTATAAACATCTCGAACTCCGGCAATAACAATCACATCAGCTGAAATGAAGTTATCTGAGAATAGAATTAAACTCTAAATGACCCTTTGCTCTGCTCCATAGACCTCCATTAATAATTCCTAATCTAATCAGTGGGGATAAATGTACTATAGCAGAACATGCCAGGCACGCTGCCAAAGAGGGCCCATTCAGTCCGGGGCTCTTCTCTGCCTCGAAAAAAACACACAAAAAAAACGCCTTTCAGTACAAGGCCAGTGCCTGATTTCCTCTTTTGTTATCTCTTGCTTGGCAAAGTCATGTCCTTGTAACTGATAGACACATTTCTTTGTAAATAACCCTGGAATGACTGATAAAGCCTGCGGCAAAGAGGGGGACTGCAAATAGCCAGACATTACTCACCACCGGACCCTGTGGAACGCCATGTCTCCCACCCCAGAGAAATTTACAGTGCTTTCTTTTTTACGGAGCGCACCTCTCACACAGACAAACAAGTTCCCGAGCAGCACCGGTGTGGCAATATTTCTCTTGTCAGCTGCCTGTCCGGGAAAGATGTTCCCTTTGGATTCCTGTCAAGGATGGGACGTGAAATCATCTCACAGCCCACCCTTTAGCCGATGGGCTTAGCGGAGATCAATGATGACATTGGATGCTGAATTTATTTTACTTTGCAAAACATTTCAGATTGTATATCATGTTAGCAGCACGGCTATGCTTATTGAACACTAGCTGATGTGTCCTGTCTCCTGCCCAGCTCCGCACAGACAAGAGGACGAGTGGCTGTCTTGCGCTAATCTGATTTGGCATGACAAATTGGTGCTAGATCTTCTCTGTTTGTCACGAAAACAAAGTGCTTTCATGATTCCCTTTTTTAAAGAAATCTTATTCTCTAAAACAATTGGAATAAATTAGTTATATCAGTCAAATACGAGGCATTTAATTTAGCTCTTTTACAGGTCAATCTTAGCATCAGGAAGTATACAAAAGTTTATAAATTAGCTCAAACATTCATAACAGTTGAGGAAAAGCTAGTGACACATTCAGTTTTTTTTCAATAACGATGGGATCTTTAAAACGGCGAGGAGGCTTCATAGGCATCCGAAGAGTTAATTATGCAATGCTGTAATGAAAGAGGAACGATACATCGGTAAAGTGCTATTGACAGTTCCAGCATGTTTCAAGGAAGCCAGATGGAAGCACACTTTATTGTTTGATCACTGTATTTTTAGAACATGAAAAAATAAATTATAATGCATATGGACACCAGCAGATCTTCCGTCACTATTCCCCAAACACTGAGAAAAAGTTTGTGATCAAAAAAACTGAAAAAAGAAAAAGAATTTGAATTGAAATAGTGTGCAAGCTTTGGTTAGGGTTGGGAGGCGGGCGGGGGGGGGGGGTAGGGCTGATGTTTGTTTTTGTTCTGTTTGAAATAAGCTTGTATTTCCAGTGTACCATATGGTCATCAAAGTTCGGTCATATTTACAGAGCAGAACTTAGAAGTAATGGATAAAACTATTTACAAGGAGTGGAAATTATTAAGTTCATTTAATACAATAGAGACTACTGGTTCAAACGCTGTATTTAAATTGTTTCAATAATAAAGTGCTTCCTGTGCAAAATTATAGAATGGAAAAAATTACAGCTGTAACTCTTTTAAGATCTAAAGATAAATGGACTGGAATCGCAAATGGGAAACTTGTACCATCAAACCTCCAAAAGCATCCCTTCCCTCAAAATTTGAAAGTTTCATTGTCGTTGTTGAATCTGGAACCCTACTTGGCCTGCTTTTGACACAGGGAAGACACTGAAATGGCATATCAAGCAATTAGGATTTACACAAGTCATATTTGGCTCTAGTCAGTGGAAATTGTTTATTACGGCACACAACCGAGTCTGTTTCTCATCTGCGGAGGCCGCTTAACTGAGCAGTCGCAACATTCCTAGACTTAACTTGTTACAAACAGTATAGTTCATGTACATATTTGCCAGTTTTAATCCTTTCCTGTGTATTAACCATGAACCTTTGAAACATTCTCAAAAGTATGTTTAGAATATACACATTGACTTAATCAGTCAGTGACATACTCCCAGCGGGAGCTGAAACCATATGGTTGGCACAGAGTTTAAAGCTATTACTTCATTGCACCACAATACCCACCAAAAATGTTGATACAAATGTGAATTGAAGTAACATGTTTACTAGACCCCACAATGCAGCGGGACGGATAATATTTGCAGATGTTGGTCGATGCCCAGCCATGTGTTCGCTCATCGCATTAGCCGTCTCACTGTGCTGTCCTGCAGCTGGCAGCGACAGACCTATCTACATTTATGATGCCTTATCTTTAAATCATTCCCCCCCCAGTTTATAGCTGTTATTTAATTTCTCTCATTAAATCTCAGCAGCGATGGGAACTCTAAGCTGTTGACATTTCTCACTCCTGAGCTGGGGCTCTTACTGAGTATAAAACTATTGACAAACCCATAGCTAAAAGGCTGGAATTGTGCTATATCACAACATTCTCCCAGGCAATTGACGCAATATGATTTGTGACTTCGGTGAAATCGTAGTTAATTACTCTTGATAATTTGCCCATGCGGTTACAGTCGTCCTTTCCCACTTCACAGCTCAGTATCAGTTCCCATATGGCCAAGAATAGACAAAACCATGTCATTATGATACTTCCTTTAAAGTTAAATTAACTTACTTTAAAATAGCTGTAATATATTATATATAGGTGTGTCAAGGGTACCATGTACGTATGGTCATATTTTGGACAGGACCTGTAAATCTACCAACATGATTCATCATGTGACAAAGCTGTAATTCTCTAGATCTAGCAGAATAATGTGAATATTTAATTGATATGGATAGATGAAATGGAATTGTAAAATCAAGCACAGGCTGAAGGGAGCAAGGGAAACAGCATTCAATCTAAAGGACTGCAGTCATCATAGGCCAAGGGTGAGCGTACCCCCAATCAAAGACATAACAAACACCTGACGTTTGGTCTTTTGTCCCACAGTCTTTGATAATATAGTGTAACAGTGGAAAGAACAATCTCTGTAATAGCTTACAGACGGGCAAACGGATAGAGTATTAAAACTCTTATTTCAAAAGTGTATATGGGGTCTATGCAAGGTAGCAATGATCTTATTACCTGTTTGAGCTACAACCAAATAGGTATAGGTGCTTTTTGTTTTGTTTTCTAGTGTTTTTTCTGTTCTTTCCAATTTCAGTGAAATTAAGGAAACAACGGCAAACATGTTCCGGGCCCTCTCTCTTCAACTTGAAGGAAAGGTATCACCACAAAGCAAATGCAATGACCTTTAAGGGAATAGAGAAGAACTAGTTCTGAGCTCTTTACTACAGGCTGTAAGTTAAAGGTTCTAACCTTATTCGCTGGCGGTGTAGATTTTCCCCAATAGCACCGAAAGCACAGGTACTGTATGCAACACCAGATCTGAGTCACAAAGAGCAGAGGGAAGTTATTGCTTTTTTCCCCTTGCTTTTTTTTTTTCACTTCCTCGCACAATCCAAAGTTCAAGCCTGTTTCTTGATGTGTATTACTGCATTAAATAACCTTCAGAAAACACTCTGCGCATTACAAGTTGCCTGACCTAAAAATGATTGTTTAATATATCTCTTGAACCTAAACAGTGACAAACATTTTCCTCCAAATTCAGGCAAGCCTTAAAATTCGCTGTCAGTAACAGTACATACAGTTCAAAACAAACAATAAACTATACAATGCACTGATAAGAGCCACCACAACCTCATTGTAGGCGTAAAAACTGTGTAATATTTCACTTGCAATATAATGAATGAGAGTGTATTCTGATCGGAAACTAAATTATATTGTAATACAAACTAAAAGATCTATATATGCAAACAGAGGTGTAATGCTGGATGATACCAATACATTCGAATTCAAATTAATTAGAAAAGTAATTATATTTTCAGCTTAAAATTTTACAGTTAGCTTGCGCTTGGCAACAGCAGGTTTTGGTCAAAGAAAGCTGAGCCATTCTGTAGAGAAGTGACATGTTTGTTAACCTTAATGATTCAGCAGCTCTCAAGGATTTTCCTTGCTACCCTTACATAAGGCAATTTTTTTGTGTCTCTGCCATGATCTTTTGGCCGGCTGCGAGGTTTTGTCCAGCTGTCAGCCATGTGAGTTTTCCATTCTTGTTTGTGGGTTTTCTCTTCATTGTTACCATCTCCTGTTGGATGATGACCATTTGAACAGTTGTGTGGTCTTTGGCGTTAGCTTCAAAAATGAAAAGAAAGGGCTCAGGGTGCCGAAAAATCATAGACAGAGGCAGAAAACGGACAATACTTTCATTAGAAACTTTCTTACAATGTTCACAGAGTCTGTATTTATTCGGTGATACGTCGGTGGGGATACACGGGAAACCAAGATATGATACGCTAAGATATGATGAAAGAAAGATACAGCAGTGACATATCTAGTTTTGTGGATGGCAGTGCATCAGACTGCTAGTTGCAAACAACACTATAATTTATGTGGTATAATATCATTATTCAATCACCGAATTGATTTTGTACTTCCGTAACGCAGAACAGTAATAAATTTAGGTTCATCTTCCTTATTGACTTCTTCCATTGGACTGCACTTTTTTCTGTCTAATCGCATTACAAAATCAAAGCCCTCTTCCCTTTATTTCCGCAGGGCCCGATGATAAATCCGTGGTCACATCCGGAACGTGAAGGACTCGCTCAGCATTGGGAGCACTGTGATTGCTCCAAGATCCAGTTCATTACAGCGTCCTTATCCATTTAACTGCGGCATCAGAAGAGGATACATTTATTGGAGTGGAAAGCTTTCACTGATGCTGAAGCTGCATTTGCAAGGGAGTCCTGACATGGCAGTACATCGGCCGAACGCAACAGGAAGTGTCACGCTATTGCTTCACAGACCCGGCACAAATGTCTACACAGACACACACCAATAGGCCACACAACCCCAGCATAGACCTCGATACAGACACAAAGACAAATCTCATCATCTAAAACACACCAAGCAGCTAAGTATCTGAACTGTGAAATAAAACCACAATTATTAAAGATCACTGAACATACACAACAATACAGAAAGCATAATTATAACTTAAAATGTATATATATAAGTGTGTGTGTGTATATATATACACTCACCTAAAGGATTATTAGGAACACCTGTTCAATTTCTCATTAATGCAATTATCTAACCAACCAATCACATGGCAGTTGCTTCAATGCATTTAGGGGTGTGGTCCTGGTCAAGACAATCTCCTGAACTCCAAACTGAATGTCTGAACAAAAGAATGGTGTGAAAAGGGAAAAACATCCAGTATGCGGCAGTCCTGTGGGCGAAAATGCCTTGTTGATGCTAGAGGTCAGAGGAGAATGGGCCGACTGATTCAAGCTGATAGAAGAGCAACTTTGACTGAAATAACCACTCGTTACAACCGAGGTATGCAGCAAAGCATTTGTGAAGCCACAACACGTACAACCTTGAGGCGGATGGGCTACAACAGCAGAAGACCCCACCGGGTACCACTCATCTCCACTACAAATAGGAAAAAGAGGCTACAATTTGCACAAGCACACCAAAATTGGACAGTTGAAGACAGGAAAAATGTTGCCTGGTCTGATGAGTCTCGATTTCTGTTGAGACATTCAGATGGTAGAGTCAGAATTTGGCGTAAACAGAATGAGAACATGGATCCATCATGCCTTGTTACCACTGTGCAGGCTGGTGGTGGTGGTGTAATGGTGTGTGGGATGTTTTCTTGGCACACTTTAGGCCCCTTAGTGCCAATTGGGCATCGTTTAAATGCCACGGCCTACCTGAGCATTGTTTCTGACCATGTTCATCCCTTTATGACCACCATGTACCCATCCTCTGATGGCTACTTCCAGCAGGATAATGCACCATGTCACAAAGGTCGAATAATTTCAAATTGGTTTCTTGAACATGACAATGAGTTCACTGTACTAAACTGGCCCCCACAGTCACCAGATCTCAACCCAATAGAGCATCTTTGGGATGTGGTGGAACGGGAGCTTCGTGCCCTGGATGTGCATCCCACAAATCTCCATCAACTGCAAGATGCTATCCTATCAATTGAATTGTTGAATCAATGCCACGTAGAATTAAGGCAGTTCTGAAGGCGAAAGGGGTCAAACACAGTATTAGTATGGTGTTCCTAATAATCCTTTAGGTGAGTGTATATGGTAAAACCTAAACATTCATAGATAGAATATGCATTGTTTATTGAAATCCAGCTACACTAAGGGTATCATTCATTCCAGGACTCCATTGCACATTCCATATTAAAATACTGAACTAACAATGTATTCCCTGGAGAGATCTGAGGTTAGACAGGTGTTTTTGGTAAGGATTTCTGTTACATTTTGATTACTCATACTTTAACTTTTACGTTTTATAATGCAACCCGATACTCACGAAATGGAGCCATTAGAGTCAGAAAAGAAATGGTTCTGAGCTCATTTTCACATCAATTGCTTGCTGCATTAACTTGGTCATACGCAAATCTATCCCATGTGGCCAAATCTAGGTCCTGATTTATCAAAAAATGTACAGTGGGACATGTGTACAATATCACTAATTCACAGAGTTACTAAACCAGTGGATGCATTTACACCTCGAGGGTTTAGTTTAAATGTTGAAGTCAATTAGGATTCCTACGACTTTGGCAAGCTGGCATTGCAGGGAGGAGTTTTTTAGTTTTTTCCCCTCTTGCTGTACGAGCTGTTATGGAAATGTGTATTTACTGTCAGAGATCTGGAAACAGAAGCACAGTAAACCACTTTCCTGTCCACACAACAGGGTAAAACATAAACCAGTGCAGCTATGTAATAATATATACTTAAGAAAGGTAAAGTGTGACTCGTTTATGTCATGAACAATACATACATGGATAGGTTTGAGAGATGTATTGGAATAAAAACCAAAAACAGTACGCATTTGTTTTATATAATACAGATGATGATGATTATTATTATTAGCATATTCCCAACATCTACTCTTAGAAATGCACGTTTTTTCCCCCCTCCTGTGACAATGGTGCTGATGTATTTGATGGAAGGCAGAAAGGGTCAAAACTACAGGTCAATTTGCCGAAATTAGAAATTAGAAAGAAAATTGTATTACATCTTTTGGAAGCACAGAAGAAAACAAAAAACTTCAAAATAATGCTCAACATTCAAACACACGATAAAGGAGCTGAATCAGAGCCCTTCACTACCCAAGAAATTGTCTGCGGCCCAGCGACGTTTCAAGTTACTTAAAGTGAAAAGCAAAACAAACAAACAAAATAACATAGTCTGTGTATACATCTGGACTGTGTATATTTTACTTCAATTCATATGTCTGGATTTCATTTCATGGCTGTGTGTACATACTTATTAATGGCAGTTGGTGAGGGAGTTCTGGACTGGGACTGAGTCGAGATTCATCAATTCTACGGTGATGAACGCAGTGTGAAGGAGCTCATTAGGAAGAAAGTCTGTTAGGATGCACACACCATGCATATGTAGCTGATGTGTCCCCAGCCAGTATGAGAAACAGTGATGCCCAAGCATTGTACAATGAGGGGAGACGCCTTCCTAACACTGCATATTGTTTTGCAGCCTATTACTTGGTCATGTGATGTCACCTAACCAATCACTGACCCCGATTTTGCCATCATTTTCTATAAACCTGGATTTTTGGTCCATGGATCTGGGAGTAATGATTTCTCAACCCTCCTGTAAGTTTTCAGAAGAAAAACAAGTTCCTGTTTAAGTAGAAGATAAACAGATTAACTGAAGCCATTCTTTTGAATTCAGGTTAAACAAAAAGCAGGTTTGTTGTGAACGAGAAGGCCAGCAGGGTGGTGTTGCTGCAGTTGAGGTAATGTGCTGCTTAAAACAGCCTGGTTCAGCTTGAGGGGCAGGTGCATCACCAGGAGTAGACAGTTTTCTCATTTAAAAAAATGAGGAAGCAGCTTTTATCTGTGTACCTACTGGCTGCACATTAATATAATTAAATTCCACTAAAAACTTTCCCTTTGAAACAAATTAATTAAGATGCTATTATTTAGTCATTGAGAGGTTAATGACAGTCATTAGATACAAAGACAACATCCACTATCATTAGCCAAATTCAGTTATTTCGTCAATTTTGGTTATTTACTGGGCACAAGATTAATGAGGCCTGATACTACCCTGGACACTAATTAGCTTTAAAAACATAACACAATCAATCACTAGTTGTGATTGTAATAGCAATAAGAAGGAATTCCCCAGCCTATATCAGTTGATTTGAGTATTTAGCAAAAGGCATCACACTTTGATGTACCATGGGCCTATTTAGTAAAACTAGACTTGTATTTTTTTTTAAACCATGCTGTATGTATCTTGCCTTTAATCTTTAATCTCCAATTGCAACAGCAGGATAACACTGAAAATAAAAGGGCTCATTGAGAATATGAGCTTCTAATGCTGATATCACAAGAGCATATACAATTCTCGAGGATGGGTATTTTGTGCTGATTAATTGAATTACAAAGTCAACAGGAGAGACCTTACACCATCTCATTATATCAGTAGGTTACCTGCACCCATTTTAAGCCTGAACCCCAACCATTTTAAGTTAGGCCAACACAATTCTACACCTAATTCAGTTTAGCCTTAACGAATGCCTTAATTTAACAGGAACTCTAACCCTAACCCTAGCTCAGACCAAAATGCAAACCTAATTTCACCACATTACTTTATTTGAATGCAAAATGTAGCTACATTAATCATTAATAATGTTCTCTAAACAACCCTATTGTCACTGTAAGAGCCTTCCTAATTAAAACATAGCTTGTTTTTTCAATTTCTCATTTCAGAGCTTCCGATTGTGATTTTTTTCTGAATCTAATCTTCATTTAGTATAGATATGGCAATTCATTTGCATAACTTAAACAATGTACATTTTTCACATTTTGGGAGTTGAATGGAATTGTGAATAAAACACACTTGATAGACATTAAATACCAAATAAATTACTCCTACCACGAATACTCAAGTTTGTCACTGACAGTATGTTTGTTTGGACATTTCTAAGTTCATAATGGGGTGGGTGGGGTGAAAGATTTGGTGTGCTGCTATTAAATAGCCATGAGCCAAGAATATATATGTATTCTCTACAATTTAAATACTAAATATAAATCCTAAACATGCATTAGTATGCATGCATACATCAAAATATATATTAATTAATTTAATTTTCTCCATTCTAAGTGAGGATGTTTATTAAATTTGATTTTACAATATTAATTTAATTTAATTAGGTGTATGTATTAAGGCATCAAATTGACATGCACAATCTGATCTTCATTTGTGAAACAAGTGTTGCAAGAATCAGAGACACAAATCATTCCTGTGAATTGTGTTTTAGAAATACTAGAAAAACTGCGTTATGGTCTATGGTTATGTTTCCTTCTTTGGCTTTATTAAAATGCAAGCTAAGCCATAAGGGGAGAGTGTGACACATGGCGTTCGTATTGTCTTAGGAAGGACTCAGGGCAAAACATTGGACAAGACTGTGGAACTCCACTTGAAATGTGCAAATTAGTCAACAGATGTCTTTGTGGATCCTGCTGTCCCATTAATTATAAACAACAGAAAACTTACTGATGCTGAAATCACATGTGAAGGAAGGAAACCATATCTTTTTTTTTTTGTTTGTTTCTTACACTGGCAGAAAAGCAGGCTTTAAAAAAGGTTTACCATAATTAAATCATGTCTATAAAACAAAATTGGAGTTTGGCATTAGTCATTTTGTTTTAATCCAAACATCAATTTATTATATACACTACTTCTACTACTACTACTACTACTACTACTAATAATAATAATAATAATAATATGAACAACAAATGCATATTTATTTATTTATCAACTGAGAGTATCTGTCATGTTTTTTGAAAAGGAGGAAAGGAAAGACCAACACGCACACCAGTTTGACTTCTCCATCTGTCTTCTAAGGCATTTTTGCATCTTCTACAATGTGGTATGAGAGGCATTCTACCTGTACTGTCTTAAAGCTCTTGAAAGAGGAAGGGGCCCTGTGTGAGAAAGGTCAGTCACCTGGAGGTCAGGGTCAGAGACATAATCCCTCTCCTACTCCAAACAAGTTTAAAGCACTCCCTCTTGATGCGGGTATTTAAAGTGGTGAAAACGGAAGTTCAAATGTGAAAATGTACACAAGGCCTGAGAATCTTAAAACGTCTGAGCTTTTTGACACATCACTGATTATATTTATGTCATATGTTCAGGAAGTAGGCGGATTCTTGCGATATATTTGGGAAATGAGGGGAAATGTGTTTTTTTTTGTGAAGTTCCCCTCTCCGGTTTGTTGATCCCTTCGGATAATTGGCATAGCAAATGTATGCTGTGACTACACTGAGCCCGCATGAGTAATGGGAAGAGCTCCAAAGGGCATTTAAATGACATTGCAGGGATAACGGAACTTATTGTCAACCGTTTATACCAGAAGGAATTTACGGGCAGATCATAAATGTTTATTAGCTTTTCTATTTATAACTTTAAAAAATCGTGACAGCTCTAAGTGTGCCCTTGTGTCTTTACGTTTTATGATCTTTGCACATACCGCGCTGAAATAAACTGGAAAACATTCGCAAGTCTTTGCAGTGCATTCTCCAGCACATGCCGGATGGGTGCTGCTTTAGTGGACGAGGGATGATTTAGGAAGATATACCAGTGACAGTCTTTTATCTATAAACAAATAAATTATGTCTCCTTTACATCATCGGGAAGCAGACACACTAAAACAGACTAAAACATGCTTCACGAAAGGTTATACCGAGTTGAAAAGAAAAAAAAAAACTGCATACCTCTACATGTTACACCGTGGAGCTGAAGGTATGTTACGCTGAAGTAGGATGCCAGTATCTAACACAAAACGTATGTTCAGGACAGTGGAGGTTTCTGCACATTGGAACAAAGGTAGAGAATTCCATTCATCACTCTTCTATATTTGAAAAACAGCACCTTTATCTTTAGCCTTAGCTTTAGTTAGGTCATTCTGGAGGAGAATAATTATTACATTAATTAATCAGAGGAATAGAATTAACAAACCACCGGCAACAACACCGACAACAAAATCAAAACGGTCCTTGAATTAAAATAGATGTGCACGATGTGATCTAATCGTATTCAAATAATCTGCCGGTGAATTAAGACCACAACTAAGCTAGTTAATTTGTCTCTGTTTGGTGCCACAAGACGGTTGGATGGTACATTGATGGATTGTCCCCTAAACTCATCGCTGTGAAGATTAAAATGTTCTGCTTCTACCTGAAATGCCACCTTCCAAATGCCACAACCCCAAAAAAGAATATATGTAATTCATGTGAGAGGAGGGGCTGCAATAAAAACACTAAAGCTATTGGGATACTTTGGTGGGAAGTGGGAAGTTTAAAAACATGCCTGCTACTGCTATCTGGTGGCTGCAGTTGGAGGCAACACACATGTTATTTGCTTTATTAACTAAGATATTTGGTTAATAGTAAGTTTATGAGTGTAGACAGAAACAGCAAATATAGAGCCCATAAGATGCCACAGTTTCCATTTTTCTGTGGCCCAACAAACACTTAACAGCCATAATAAATCAATCATCGTGTTTAAAAAATAAATATATATATATATATGTATATGCAAAAAGATGTAGTAATCCTGGAAAATAAAATAAAGCTTTATATGCTTTGTGGTTTATTTATATCTTTACTTATTTGATGTTTTTTAATATAATGATTGTTAGCAGAGCATAAACGTCAAGTCAAATGACCCCACAGCTTATTTTACTATTAGTTTACGTTGTGTTTCATATACTGAATATGTTGAAAACTTTCCTTGGGACATTTCATCAATCAACAAATCAATCAATAAAAAGTTGGAGTGTGTTTTGTTTTGGAGCCAGCCCTACATCACTCCGTCATGAGGAGCACAGCTACAAATTGAGGGTGCCATGTTATGTTCTCCTGGCTGCATGCCTTCCCCAATTAATCACGGTACACCTTTTAAAGTGTGGGCCAGCGCTGGTAATTTGTGGCAGCGGAGGTGTAACTTTATGAAATAATTACTTCACAGGCCTCTCGGGTATGAGACAGGCTTAAAATAAACAGAGATACGGCTGAAAGAAAGGTTAGGCCTGGACTGAAATAAGAGTAGGAGCTGTTCCTCAATGGAAGATTTATTATTAATGTTCATGCCATGGCACAGGTTCAACCAAGGCCCCGGTTCTAGCAGCTGCCTCCAGAGCGCTTTCTCCCTTCCACCTGCTCCCTGAAAAACACCCACTATCTCTGCGAGCCCTGATAAATCTGTCACCCTGACTTATGTGTCTGCACTCTCCGGAGGAAGATGAGAGGAGTCCGCCGAATAAATTTAATTCTCACCAGCAGAGAGGTTGTCCGAATTTACGACATCAAACTTTAACCCCTATGGTATGGGCCTTGTTGTCTATAATTACCACTGGCATTGTCTGACATACCAAAAAGTGTCTTTCCCTGCATGATAAACGGCCACGGCAGTAAAAATCATCATGACTTCCTGATGCAGCCGGGAGAAAAAAATTCAAAGAGGAAAGGGTGCTGTATTCAAAGACCGGTCTGACCCGTGGACGTCTGAAATTTTGGAACACGCAAAACAGCTGTTTAACTTGTTCTCGGGGTATAATTAAAGTCATTTGAGTTCCACGCTATTAGGTATGTAGGTATTAATACGCATAAAAGACAAAGAGGTAATACTTCACATGGAATGGGAGAGCACATAAATTTAAATTGATATAATTAAATTCTTATTACACGTACTTACGGTTAACTTTATTTGCTACACTTTAAGAGCAGTATAGGTAATTGCAGGAATTAACACGTTTTGAAATTCAGGACGCAAACATGACCTCATTGGGTGTATTTTAAGCACATAGCATCGAAGTATGAATACCTGTTAATTAACATTGTAAATATACTGCGATTAGACACGTGTTGACTGCTGTACAAGTCCATAGACGACCATGACAGTACAAGTAAGCAAAGCTAACATTATTGTGATTTTTTTAACGTTTTGTTTCTACGTAAAAATATGAATATTAAAGGAAATCAATGATAGAGGGGAGCTGTGGCATTTCTAGACCCAAAAGTAGGAGAAGCGATGGATGGAAAAAGCATGGCCAAGGGGATACGCCAGAGGCAGGGTTCACATTAACTGTGCAGTTCTGCCAAAGATCAAGAAGGCACCGGAGAATCTGTTCTCTGAAAGATGTTTCTTTCCCAAAACTCTCAAAGGGATGGAAACATGTGGTGGGCTTTTTTTGCGCACTAGAATCCCATACGAACTACTGGCAAAACTACTTTTAAAGCTTTCTTGCTCCAGTGCCAAATTTTCTCAAAGAATTTTCTGGGAGAAAATCTGAAACTGTTTAATTTTATACACAAGGTATTTCAATCCTACAGATTATTATTTTTTGACTTGTTAAATTGCGAACGCAACCAAATTCATGTTGTTCATGTGATATATATGTGAAAATATCTTAATCTTAAGCAAAGACTTACACAATCCTGTCCCATTTCCATGTTTGCTTTGTTCTGCGGGACACATGAAATGCTAAGAATGCACAACGCAGTCCAAACATCAATCAGATATGTAATTCACAGGTTTATGAGAGAAAAGAAAGTACATAGCTATGGTGCAATGACAGTACATAATCTTTGGGTGAAGACTCCATAGCTGAGCAAGCACATTAATATCCTCTTCATTAAAAAAACGGTTAAGTGGTTTTGCTTTATTTCCAAGGCACTGTATTGACACAAACACGTTTCCACTCTCCTGACTTCTGGGTCAGTGTGATGAATTGGTCTTTGGCTGCTGTTTGTTACTAATGCTCTGGAAATGACAAGATGCCACTAGCATAGTTTACATAAAACTGACCAGAAGAAGATAAATGTATACTAATAGTATGAGAGACAAATAGACGCTATGCAAAATGTGAGAGGTAAATTTCAGTGCTAAATGCATGTGTAGAAGTGTCCCACAAAATAAGAATAGACATCATATGATAAATGTACACTAAGTGCTTGGCTTCAAACGGGGGAAAAAAGTCTATATTAATTACACTTTCCACTAAGCTTTTTTCCACCCAAACATATGAGAATTCATACACGTCGAATTAAAATAAATTAGATTAGATTAGGTTACTCATTAAGATGCAAGAAAATGTATCACAGTCATCAAGGTACAGTACATTTGACATTGACTATACATTTTGATTACGTTATGATTGTATTATTTTTCATATATCATGCTGTACTCCACCTCTTATTTTGCATTATTATTTGAGTATTGATTATAAGAAACACAAAGACGAGAACATAAAAAAATTACTTCACAGCTACTTAAATAGATCTGGGTAGCAAAATAATAGTTTTAACATAATTTCCTACATTAAACAAAAAAACTAAAGTTATCATAGGTTGTTCTTCAGAACTAAATGCACACGGCCGATGGATGGGGTGACAGGATGCTTTCGTTTTCTTTCCAGAAGATTATTTTGAAGGGGATGTCATTTTTACATTAAATCATGGATTGGGATCAAACTTCTACCTGGACATTTGTGTCACTCATTTACATCCAGATATTGGGTGGATTGTACTGGCATTGTACAAATGTGTGGGCTGAATTGACAAACCTTTTGTGTGGCTTTCCCACCGAGCTGGAAACAAACCCAAGGAAGGTTTACTGATCTTTCAGAGCACGTGTCCAGACAATTAGTGTTTTTATTCAGTTACCACACACCATTGCACACTTCCTTTGCAGCAAGACACCCTGCACACTTTACCCACCAGCACTCTCTACAAACAGCCTGGGCCGGTGCCAGAGTACGAGTCCTGCTGGGCACAGCTGTATTTTATATCTTTATCACTTCTTCAGCTTTCCGAACACACTATAAATGGCAAGAACCAAGACTCCAGTCACTGACTGAGTTGCGAAACCAAAAAGAGAAAAAAGAAAGACCCTAACATGCCGCAGAGTTAGAACAAGAGCGAGGGATTGCTTTGCAGTTTCCTTACAGGCCGGGCTAGATAAACTGTAAACAAAAGGAATATTTATTTCAGACAGGCGGTGACTTCACATGACTCGAATCTGATGGGGAGGCAGATGACTCTAAGGATTAGGGAGGTTTGTGTGACCGCTGGAATCCAGTGCTGACAGACTGGGCTTATTAAAAGTACACTGCTGCATACGGCGCCCCATTGATGGCTCTGACACTGCAGGACTTCAGACGCAGAGGGAAATAAAGGGGCGACTGTAGTGCTCCCTGGACACTGGGGCAGGGGGCTTCTCTAATTTGTCAAAGTTGTATCTAATTCCACAGAACAAAGCCGCCGGAGGAAGACCTGCGGTTATTGTTCATTCACCTGTGCCCGGAGTGAGCAGTAGGTAAATCCCAAGCTGCACCAGGCTGGCGCTGTAACCTGAGCCTCCCCAATCAGTTTCTGATAAATAAGGCTGCCTCGCGGACATGACAGCTTTGCATGTTTCTTGTTTAATGGGATAATTCCTCTTAATATTAAAAGATAACATCAGCATCTTTCAATGTCCGTCTGCGCTACCCCCTGGAGATGGGATTAAATGTTTAGTCTTCGCCGTTGATTACCTCATAATGGCTCATTGGGCCGTTTGTTCTCACAGCTCGGTAAATAAATTTGCATCTAAATAAACAATCGCAATGGCGCACATTTCTTCGCTAAGGACATTAAACAGATGTTGGGTGGAAGAATTGAAAAGGAGCGAAAACTCCAGAATCAAGTTTCATCAGTCATTGTTGGCTTCCTGTTTTGAATCTTTAGGAGTTAGGTTTTCACTTAAAACATTCACAGCTGGAGTCAAACGTACTATTTTCAAGTTCAAGTAGGGAACACCTACTTGGAAGCATAGAAAAATACAAAATATACAAATTGAACTAGGAATGCAGTAATGGGAAATATTCAAACAAAAAGGGAGGATTGATATTCAATGACAACACTTCTATGAATGATGTCAGCATCCACATCAAGCTAAATGATCAGACTTCAAACAGCCACCGGTTTCAGGCTAGTGTCAGTTGACTTTCCAAATGTTTGCTCTCACTACTTTGCTTTTGTGTTTGTAAGAGAAAACACGGTACCTCTTTCTCATCATACATTTTGATACCTGTTTACTTCAAGTTGAAACATAAGAGGATTAAAAAAAAAAAAGTCCATTGTATTGTTAAATATCAAAGGGACCTGTTTTCTGCCTGTGGCATTCTGTCTGAACTAACAACACAAATAAAAAACACTTTTTAGGTGGTATGGGTTTAAATTAAGTTACACGTTTTTTTTTAGTTTAGTTTTACAGTTAACTCATTGCTTCTCACACACATCTCCACTGCCCATGCACAGCAGTGTGGATACTTATATTTCTTTTGATTAGTGAAGCCACTGTTGCCTGACAATGTAATTCTATTAGTTGATGACAGATAATGGGTTACATATGATTTGAATTAAAATACCAAGAGCATTTTTGAATGGGCCCATCCCAGTCCTTGAGTCCTTGGTGACAATTCTATCAATCAAGGGGAAACCTCAGACCAGTGACCAACGTCAGTGTTATACAGGAGGATAAGTTATGGCCTAACCCATAAGAGCAAAATAAATAGATAAACAACCCAACAGAGGAAATAAAAAATAAAAATTCTATCTTTAAAATATATTATGTGTATGTTGAGACAGTAAAGTGACTCATCCTCTCTTGAACGAGTCACTCTAGACAACTTCAGACCTCACATAAAGAACTTTAAAACCTCTTTGATCAAGTCTTTAGCTTAAAATCTGGAGAAAAAAAAAACACTTAAGTCACAGTGTCTTTGCAGCTGCAAGTTACGTGCAATTCAGAATTATCTCAGTCTCATCGTTTCCCTTTTGAGTGCGTTATTTTAATTAGGTGACTGTGGGTCTGAATTGTACGTCTGAATGTTTTTTTTAACTCCTGTGGTTTCGTCGGGGCATGCAAGCAAAAATCCCAAGGTACATGAGAAAGAGAACCTCTCATCGAGCTGCTCTACAAACATGGTTTAAATTACCAACAACGTTTTCTTTTTCTGAGGTTATGGTTCTTTTTAAAAGAGACATTTATTTCACAGCAATACAAAATCACAATACTAGGAGATAAACATCATACTTGTACTAGAAATGGTTTCTGGTAGAAAGTGAGGAGACGTTAACACTGTGTTGTTTATCAAACGCTTTGGTATGTAGTTATTTGGCATTGTAAACTGATGTTACGTATAGAATCTGTAGCTACTCAATTAATTATTCACTAAAATACCTACCTATTGTTTTCATTCAGAGGAGGACTGCTGGACGTCAATCTCTTAAACATCTTTTACAGGTTGGTGAACTCTCAGGTACCAAATGCTGTGCTTTATTGGGACCGAAAGTGTCAGTCCAGGGCATTCAAAGCACAGCTTCATGGGCACGAACAATGAGAGAGCAGATTTGCTTCATAGGAAGTGACTGAGATGCTGTTTGAATCCTCGGGAGTCTTGGTGCAGAGCTGCAACGCATCAGCCCGCAGCTCATACGCTCAGTGTATCACATCAAATGTCACACACTATAGATTTACACTCAAAACAGTTCCTAACAGGGAATATGTTTACATGTCGGTTTTTTTCCTCTTGTATAAGCAAGCCAGTTTAGGTACTGTAAGAGAGAAACTGCCGTGCTTTTCTGATAAAAGCTGGAAACACTGTATTCATCCCTCTGCCTACATATCATCGAGTAAGCCAGACAAACCAAACTTGAATTGCTGCCACTGTAAACACTGATTTGTACCCTGCCATTAATACTCAGGAATACAGAAAGAGCATAACCTCTTTCTTTGGTTTAATAGAAGGGTTAGATAAAAAGCATTGAAATATTTACTCTTTCTCCTGTATTTTTACATTTAGTGAGCACCTCTTCTTCTTCAAGGCTGATTGAATTAGTCCCATTACACATCAATCAATAGGCGCAGTTGTGCAGCTGTCGTGGCACTACAGCAACCTGTGACTCCTGCCACAGGCCCCTGTTGTGGTTAGAAAGTGGGCGATGTCAAGGGCAAGCAGAACCCTTGGGGGCTAATCTTCTGAAGCCACTACTTGTTCCGGCAAGTAATACAGCATTCGGCCTTGGAGTTAAAAAAAAAAGCTGCTGCTGAGAAGTTTTGCACATTCTTCATACACCTGAGGGCCCTTTTTGTTATGTCTTTTTTTTTAATAAAACCTCAGTCAGGGTGTGAGGCCCAGGTCTTGGGTGTGATGTAAATCTGCCCTGAGGTTTTTACCAAAAAAACAAAAAAAAGAAGAAAAACAGGCCCCAGCATATTGATGAAATTGTTCATAACAAAAAAAAAGGCAGCACCTGTCAATATAATAAGCATTCAGCAATGGAATGGACTGTGTTAAGTGTTCTGCCTTAAGCCAACGTGCAGCAGCTCAAGCGATGGTGGTGTGATAGGAAATTATAATTGTGGTATTAGTCACAATGAATAAGAAGGAAACAGGTTGTCTCTTTGCTGAATACAATGTACACTGTAGCTGTAAAGTAGGAGGAACAATGCAACTCTCAACACCTCGCTTAAACCTTTCTTGTCATGGCAATCAAAGCTTCTCCGCACACTCACTCTGGTTTCGTAATATTTGACATTCTCCGGTGTGACTAGCTGGCGCAGTTGCAAAAGTTAGCGCTGCGTTCGTTCGTTTGACGTACTTGAAGAGCAGGAAACACATGACAAACATTTTCTCATGACCGACCTGTGTTTGTTTTCTTTCCCCTGCCTTTCCTGGGGCCATTTTCTTTTGTTTTACAGAGAACGGGTTTTTTAACACGGTATCCTCTCGACAAATCTGTCCCAGAGGCAGCGTAAACAAAACTATTTATTAGATCTCCATCGTGAGCTTTGGTGCGACTTAACTTAAAATGGGTCTTAATGACAAGGTTCTGGGAATTTTGGTTAAATTTAATTTTTTGTCCTCAGGAAAAACACCTCGGCCTCGGTCAAAATCCACTCCGCCCTCCTCCTCGGCCACCGAAAGTGTTCAGTTTCAGTTATTCTCTTGCCGCCAGTCATGCCTTTATTACTGTGTTTATGTCACACTACCATGTTTTGAGAAAAGCTCATCACCTAACTCCTTAGGGTGAAAACTGATCCACACCGAGAGGCCCCCGTACTGCGAAAAGACTTTCAGAAGAGCACAGAGAGAAATAGCTTATCTGTGTATTTTAATAACACACTTTCAAAACCATATCACCAGGTTTCATCACAATTAATGCAAATTAGCCTTTCAATACATGCCAGCTTTTCTATTACAACAGCTTTTTTACTTTTCTGAAGTAAACAATTGGGCTGAGTTGCTCCTACAAATGGTAATCGTGATGAATTACTCATAAGCCGGGACCTTCAAATACACGATAAATTCCTGCCCCCGTCTGTTTCATATAAATATGTGAGTTCTCATTACTCGTGGGCTTGTTGATAAATGTTAATAGCATTTTTCTGGTTGTTGTTGTGATCCTTCTTTGTTTTTAAAACTTCAGCAGTATTGATTTATTTCCTGTTTCCAGGTTTGATGGGAAAGCTTTCGTGAGATAATTGTGATCCCTCCTTCCTTCTATTATTATTTTTAAATAGCAACCGTTGAAACGGACTCTCAGATTTCAAGGCTACACCTCAAAACAAACAAACAAAGAGAGAAACATTACAACCTGTGTTTCGATTGGATGACTATATTTGTATCAAAAATACAATTAAACCTGTTAATATTTAATTTATTTCAAATGACACACACATTTACTCCATCATTAAGATTCAATATCGCCAGACCATTTGTATTCCAGCTGTTTCTAGGAGTGCACTTGATTACACTCAGTTCTGTAAATTAGCTTAAAAAAAAAAAAGTCCCAGACCATTCCATTGACATTGATTGCAAGAAATAATTAAAATGAAATAACTGACTGTATGATGAATAAAGAAGTCTAGGGGAAAGATATTAATATGCCTGTGGCGGTTATCAAAACTGGAGATGTATGAAACAATTTTAGAATTAAACATTTCAATAGGGACAAATTAAGTATTTATTATTATTGATTATTAAGTAATCAAACCCTTATAATATTCTAGGTAGCTGTTTACATATAATATGTATTTATTTTAATCAGAAAGCAATAATAATACACATTTCCTGAAAATGCAATGACTACTCTCATTGTTTAAACCAATATATTCTGTGATTAAGCTACGTTTCCAATCTAACAAGCTTGGGTTTGGTTTTTATTGGTTGGTTTGTGTGTTGGTTAAAAGTGTTTTGTAGATTATCTCCCAAGGCCTGTATATACATATTAATTCAATCTATTAAAAAAGATTAAGAAGAACATGATCATTTGCCCTGTCAGACATTTTCTAGAGAGATCAAAAATAATTTTAAGTAATAAAATGTAAAGCATGCATACTGCATCCCCTAAAAGACTTTCCTAAAGGTTTTAACCAAACACAAGAAATGTATGATTTCTATTAAGTGCTTTAATGTTGTCGAATACAAAAATTTCCCCCTCTGTAAAAGAAGGAAACAGAAGGTTTGAGCCAATTTCTTCCCTCTGATTTTTGGGGGGAAGATAACATTAATCTTAAACTAGTCTGATCCTGTGGGTTTTCACAGTGAAACGTAAAACCAGCCAAGGTTAATGGGAGTGCAACAGATGATTTATTTTAATTACTCCATTGTAATTTTTAAATTTAAACAAAATGTCCCCTTTGTTGAAGCTACACACTAAATTATTCCACATCTGTACTGGAAACTGTTAAGTGTCATAGAACTTCTATCCCAGCAGAATTAATAGTCTGATACAATAACAGTACCTGTGATTTAAAGCAGAAGTCACTCAAGAGAAAAACGATACCTGAAAAGGGTAAAAATAGGTCGCCTTTGTAAAGAGATTACAATATATGGTATTAAATCTTGCTCTGATCATTTCATTGAGACAAGTCTCTTTTTTTCATCCCCTAAGATTGTTTTGCTTAGCTGTCACTTATAAAATACGTTCCAGAGTGTGAAATAAGTTAAAGTCACAGAGACATTAAGAGTAATATGAAAAACCAGTAGGGCATTCACTATTTTTTCAAACGTACATGCTTCCAGCAGCTATTACACATGGATTGAAATCTGTATCTCCATTGCCTGGTCATTCAAGGGAAAACTTCTGTGGCTTGGGTTAATGTTTATAAGGTGCAGGGGCAAGGCAATAGGCAAGTGAAAATGAAAGGCTATGAACGTTAAAATATCAGTCACATGTGCTTCTTCAACAACTCTTTCATGTTTATTATTATTTTTGATGCAACAAAATCACAAATACTGAACTTCTTCTGGGGAGTTTTTTTTGCATGCTGTAAAGGAATCTCAACAGTCAACAAACACCTCATACAAGCCAAAGTCATGGCTGCTCTTCTTTACTATGGAAAGCAACATTTCCTGTGGTTTTGAATTCTTTGGTTGTTTCTGTCTTACTTTCTTTTTTGAGGACAGAAAGAAATATATCGGTGTAAGGTTACTGGGAAATAAGTAATTTCCTCAAGCCTTCATCAGTCAAAGTACAGTCTTGGCAAAATGTGCTGCTGCAATAAATAGAGGTTGCTGGGTAAATGCAGATCTCTGCAGTACAGTAGATCTATTGCTTCTTTATGATGCAGAATGCATTAAACTCTTCACCTCTGGATTCTGTCCATGTAATTCTCCTGCCATAGGTGATATTAAGATTTAGTGAAACCTTCTGATGGATGAAGCTAAAAAATGTAACTTCATACATTTTTAAGTTAAAAAAAAACTGTACTGGTTTTGCTCAGGTCAAGACCAATTTGCTTTCTTTTTTTGTGTGTGTGACAATTTATGGAAACATGTAAGATCGCTTCAAACAGTTCACTAACTTCAAGTCTTATGATTGTATGTGTATGCTTATCTCGGGTATAAAGAATACTCCTGTATATATGTATTGGTTATGTATTTTTAAGTAGCTGTTCTGGAAGCATTTGTGCTCTGCTATTTTTACCCTCCCAAAGCATTCTGGGATGTTCTGACACTCCATAACTAGACACAAGCACATGCTATCCAGATGGGAACCTGATGATATTATTACTTATTATTGAAATAACCCAGTGCCACCTGTTTCAATACTGCCTCGTGCCAATATTTACCAATAAAACTTCGACAAGGACACAAGTAGTATGTTTAAAAGATAGGGGGGGTTCATTTTTTAATTTTGCTAATTTGCTTATATATGTTGACAATGACCTTGAGGAAAGGAAGGTTCATTTCTGAGTTCCTAAATGCTGCAACACCTTTTGTATAATATGCTGTAGAACAACCTAAAAACAAACATTTAAAAATTAGAAATACTTATACAAGATTGATGTTACTCTCTGTTTCATATAAACCATAACACTGACATGGATACAGATCACCACCATTCCTTTGTCTATGCACTGGATTTATACCAACATTGTTATTATTGTTGTTATTATTATAAAAATTGCTTTATTAATTGGTATAGTTACCAAACGCCAGAATATGTCATGGAGCCAACCATCTAAGTTTAGTTTAGGTGTTTCCATGAGGAGACTCATTTTGACGAAGTTTATTCAAGGATTAATGCTAGTAAAATGTACTAGGCATGCAGAAATCTGTATAATCCTTAAAATATGTATGCACAGAATGAAATCATCCACATGTGCATGTAAGAGCTTGCAAACTCAGGTCAGGTCAGGAGTGCCTTAATGCCGAAGCTGCTGGTATGTACGTTTTTTGAACACTCCTCTAACACTCCCTGTAAGTCTACCACCAGTCTGATACACCACATCTTAAAGCCGGGACTGTATCGGTGGTTCGAGATAAACAGCGGTGAAGACCTCCGTGGCCTCAATCTCAATCTCCTCAATCTCCTGTTATACCACCTGAGATGAACTCTAAAGTCAACCTTCTCCTGCTGTACGAAAAACTGGGCTGTGGGACAAATGGCACAGTATTCCTCCTGCCATCTATCAACAAGATGGCAGCTGTCATTAAGGCTTAGAGTGGGCCAGCACTGTAGTAAACACTTTGTGAGCATTTCTCTGCAATATTTAAAACAAACAAACACCAGAAACATAGACTGAATATATTTCAAAATGTATTTAGCTATATTTTTCAGGCAATTTTTTATGAATGCAACATATACAGTGGGGGAAAAAAGTATTTGATCCCCTGCTGATTTTGTACGTTTGCCCACTGACAAAGAAATGATCAGTCTATAGTTTTAATGGTAGATGTATTTTAACAGTGAGAGACAGAATAACAAAAAATAAATCCAGAAAAACGCATTTCAAAAAAGTTATAAATTGATTTGCATGTTAATGAGGGAAATAAGTATTTGATCCCCTATCAATCAGCAAGATTTCTGGCTCCCAGGTGTCTTTTACAGGTAACGAGCTGAGATTAGGAGCACTCTCTTAAAGGGACTCTCCTAATCTCAGCTCGTTACCTGTATAAAAGACACCTGTCCACAGAAGCAATCAATCAATCAGATTCCAAACTCTCCACCATGGCCAAGACCAAAGAGCTGTCCAAGGATGTCAGGGACAAGATTGTAGACCTACACAAGGCTGGAATGGGCTACAAGACCATCGCCAAGCAGCTTGGTGAGAAGGTGACAACAGTTGGTGCGATTATTCGCAAATGGAAGAAACACAAAATAACTGTCAGTCTCCCTCGGTCTGGGGCTCCATGCAAGATCTCACCTCGTGGAGTTTCAATGATCATGAAACTCATGAGAGATCATGAGGAATCAGCCCAGAACTACACGGGAGGATCTTGTTAATGATCTCAAGGCAGCTGGGACCAAAGTCACCTGGAAAACAATTGGTAACACACTACGCCGTGAAGGACTGAAATCCTGCAGCGCCCGCAAGGTCCCCCTGCTCAAGAAAGCACATGTACAGGCCCGTCTGAAGTTTGCCAGTGAACATCTGAATGATTCAGAGGAGAACTGGGTGAAAGTGTTGTGGTCAGATGAGACCAAAATTGAGCTCTTTGTCATCAACTCAACTCACCGTGTTTGGAGGAGGAGGAATGACCCCAAGAACACCATCCCCACCGTCAAACATGGAGGTGGAAACATTATGCTTTGGGGGTGTTTTTCTGCTAAGGGGACAGGACAACTGCACCGCATCAAAGGGATGATGGACGGGGCCATGTACCGTCAAATCTTGGGTGAGAACCTCCTTCCCTCTGCCAGGGCATTGAAAATGGGTCGTGGATGGGTATTCCAGCATGACAATGACCCAAAACACACAGCCAAGGCAACAAAGGAGTGGCTCAAGAAGAAGCACATTAAGGTCCTGGAGTGGCCTAGCCAGTCTCCAGATCTTAATCCCATAGAAAATCTGTGGAGGGAGCTGAAGGTCGAGTTGCCAAACGTCAGCCTCGAAACCTTAATGACTTGGAGAGGATCTGCAAAGAGGAGTGGGACAAAATCCCTCCTGAGATGTGTGCAAACCTGGTGGCCAACTACAAGAAACATCTGACCTCTGTGATTGCCAACAAGGGTTTTGCCACCAAGTACTAAGTCGAAGGGGTCAAATACTTATTTCCCTCATTAACATGCAAATCAATTCATAACTTTTTTGAAATGCGTTTTTCTGGATTTTTTTGTTGTTATTCTGTCTCTCACTGTTAAAATACACCCACCATTAAAATGATAGACTGATCATTTCTTTGTATGTGTACACTGATCAGCCATAACATTATGACCACCTGCCTAATATTGTGTAGGTCCCCCTTTTGCCACCAAAGCAGCCCTGACCCATCGAGGCATGGACTCCACTAGACCTCTGAAGGTGTGCTGTGGTATCTGGCACCAAGACGTTAGCAGCAGATCCTTTAAGTCCTGTACGTTGCAAGGTGGGGCCTCCATGGATCGGACTTGTTTGTTCAGCACATCCCACAGATGCTCGATTGGATTGAGATCTGGGGAATTTGGAGGCCAAGTCAACACCTTGAACTCGTGATTCATCAGACCAGGCCACCTTCTTCCATTGCTCCGTGGTCCAGTTCTGATGCTCACGTGCCCATTGTAGGCGCTTTCGGCAGTGGACAGGGATCAGCATGGGCACCCTGACTGGTCTGCGGCTCCGCAGCCCCATACACAACAAACTGCGATGCACTGTGTGTTCTGACACCTTTCTATCAGAACCAGCATTAACTTTTTCAGCAATTTGAGCTACAGTAGCTCATCTGTTGGACCACATGGGCCAGCCTTCGCTCCCCACGTGCATCAGTGAGCCTTGGTCGCCCATGACCCTGTCGCCGGTTCACTGCTTTTCCTTCCTTGGACCACTTTTGATAGGTACTGACCACTGCAGACCGGGAACACCACACAAGAGCTGCAGTTTTGGAGATGCTCTGACCCAGTCATCTAGCCATCACAATTTGGCCCTTGTCAAAGTCGCTCAGATCCTTACACTTGCCCATTTTTCCTGCTTCTAACACATCAACTCTGAGGACAAAATGTTCACTTGCTGCCTAATATATCCCACCCACTGACAGGTGCCATGATAATGAGATTATCAGTGTTATTCACTTCACCTGTCTGTGGTCATAATGTTATGGCTGATCGGTGTATATCAATCCATGTATGTATACCCAGTGAAGGGCACTATACTAAATAGAAATTGACTGATTGATTGATTGGTTGATTGACTCACTGATTAATTGGTATGGGTAGACGCATAGGCCCAACATGAATGAAAGTCAGAACTAGCAATATGCAATCTGTAGAGCTTGGTATGACTTGCTGTAGCAGTGCTGCATAATCTCCACTGAAGAGCTGATTAGCATGACTATGACCGTGCTAAGCATGCTAGCCAGTAGAGTGTTTGACCTTTGGGCAATTGGTGCCGCAGTGGTTGAATGATTCCGGTTGGTGTTCAGGCCCCACTGCTGTTATGCATACATGAATAGTTTTCTATAGTTTTGTATTTCTTGTAGCCCTTGATATATGTATATATAGGCTGTTCTTGGAGCCGCAAAGGAGGCTGTGTAGCTGTGATTACTACACTGGACCTAGTCAGCGTCATTATCGCTGCACGATATGTAGTGTATCCAATTAACTGTTTATGGGTCACATACCTACAGAGTGCATTTCAGACATCCCGTTGAAGAGTCCAGGAGACCTGCATTAAGCCAGTAAGCCACACAGCGCAGCCACTTTGTCATTCTGCTAAGTAAGGAAACTGAACCAGGGGCACACTTTGGCAGGGGATTGATAACTGCTATAAATAATCTCCAGGGAATTAACTCAGTCATTTGTCCAAAAACTTAATCTCCGTCTGCTGAAAAGCATACATAATGGAATATTTCCCCCAAACCCTTTACTATGGTGTCATTAATTGTGCCAAATAGCTGTTGCTTTATAACCAGTCATCCCTTTGAAGACCAGTGCTGCAGGACCCTGTTAAAGACAAGGTATTTATTATTTGTCCTGCTTTTTTCTTGTAATTAAACAGTCAATTCCAAAGCAGCAAGACGTTCCAGTAACCTGTGGATACTCTGCCTCCACAAACACGCACTGCAGCCTCCAGATAATCTATCAAAGCTAAGTAAAGGAAGGCAAATACATGACGAATGTAGCATGGAGAATGCAACCCGTTGCCCATGAAAGCCTACACCTAAAACTGTTCTGACAATGTAAAGTTGTAATATTAGTTTTAACATAAACCTCATTCATCATTCCCCTTTACAGAGACAGCTCTGCGGTAAAGAATGGCATAAATTAGCATTATCACCGACAGGTTTTTAATCATTGCATAACACAAGCTGAATCCAGATACTTAACTTTAAGCTGGTGGTAATTTTTAGTGAACAAAACAAAAAGTATTTTTTTTGTCCTCCACACACCCAAAAAACGTTTTAGATGTGTGATGTAATGCTTGTTTAGTTCATTAAGCAAATGTATCAAATTTCTGAAATTTCTTTCTATTCTGTTTGAAATTCTTGCGTTTATTCTTAATTAGTATTATGTTCATCCCACATACTGAAATATACTTCTCCAGATATTGCACCACACCCCTTTTGATGTAAATATATAAGGAAGAGGGTCGTGTTTTGCATGCCGTCAATAGCGTACAATAGCAAACTTGGCAACTGTCTTTGGCACTGCTTTGCTATTTGTGAAATATTGGCCTTATTGAAGGAATTATTCAAATAGTACAACAGAGAGTGAATATCCTCTTGATACTGAAACAGGAATCAAAGAATTGTCAAGAACAGAAAGGTTGGCATGTAACGCTGCCAGAGATACAAGTAGTTTAATAAAATTGGATTAGACCTTGATCACAGTGTAGGTTTGAAGTCAAATGGCACAATAAAGACCATATAAATAGAAGGGGCTGTGTTCCAGAACCCTGTTGTCATAAGCTTCCAAAACACTGCTTTATAGGAAAAATAGAAACATATTGTACTGTTGGTGTGTTATTACATTTTTCAGAGTAAAAAAATAAGGTTCTTGTTTATTTTCAGTGCATACCTGTGTATGTATTTATTTTATTAACTAAATCAACAATACAAATATTCTTCTACAGATTACATCCCTTTTGGGGGGCAAATGTTTTTACTAGCTTTATCATTTTTAATATTAACACAATATCAATTTAACTATTTTACCTGAAAAGCAAGAATGCAGACTTTTAATGAAGTGAAGTACCGGGATCTCATACCTTCTGGCCTTAGCGAGTTGTACTTTTTTAGAAGCTTGCATTCCTGCAGCTGTGCTGGGTCAGTAAAGGTGAGGAGCTGGTAAGTGTCAACCAGGAGGGGACAGCTCTGGAATGGAGACCGGCCAGTTGACCTCTGCTGTTACTGTAGTTAGGTTTCAGTTTCAGCAAACAGGATTTTTTTTCTTCCCTAGGAGACTTTATAATTTATAAAGGCAAAGGACAGGGGAAGTTTCTGAGTGGGAAAAGTTGTACTTCTCTCTTTCCCTCTTATTGATTTGCATTGCGATTTTGCTTTGGTACCATTATTTTGTTGTCTGAACTTTTCCAGCAATGTGTATTGTCATTTGTGTTAGTACAGCAAAACAGTAATTGCTTATACCATCCAGTCATGTGTTGCAATGTAAGCTTCATAATCGCGCTCTGTTTTGAAACAAATTGGGAAGCATAAAACATTCCACTGGTATAAAGATAGCAAATTGGACAGAGGCGTTAATTATTCTGGGTGAATCATGCTGCTTGTAATAAAAGTGCCTTTTTATTTTCCTGTAAGAAACTTTCTCAGAGCATAGTAATAGAAATATATTCAAATACACTGCTGTTGCTCCGCTTCCACTATGTGGCAAATATATTCCATGCTATGTGCTTTTTAAAATATAGGATAAACATTTGTAAACATTTTGTAAACATAAAAATTGAAATTGTATCAGTCAATAGTGTCTTGATTCTAATGGTAACATTTACATTGGCTTTTTTCTTTTCACATTTTTCACAAAACATTTGTTGGTTCCAAACGAAATGCCTTAAACAACACCAAGTACCGGTAAGTCACACAATGAGGCAATGAGATGAGATTACACAGTACACCGTTAATGCTCCACTGCTTCACTATAGCTGTTATTATATACTGACCTACTTCAAATACTTTACTACAATCTTAAAATAGATGTGTAACTCATCAAGATCTTCAGCTAATGGGGGACATTTCAACACACAGGGTATCAGAGCACATTGCAAACTAAGTATGAATCCATTATTTGTAAGTATTCATGAGCTAAAAATGATTGTATCCATGTCTAATGTTTCACGAGGAAAACTACAGCTATGTCTCCGAGCCGAGTTGCTAGGTATAGGACTATGCTGGCTATTTCCAGAGGATTTTATTGGCCGTCTCTGTATTTCAAGCTTGTTAATAGTGCTGAAATTTAAATTGAGATGTTTAACGGGGAAATAAATTCAGTGGAAGACAGCAGAGCAGTTTATTAGGGAGTAAGTTATGATGCTCCACACACAGAGTTGTTATAGAGACGCTACACTGGGTGTCTTTCCCATTAAGATCTAAAGGAGAATGTCAAATGCTGCTCGGGCTGAAGGCTGATTTGGAAGTGGATCACAGTCGTCCTCTTTGGTAATAAAACTGACAATCGGTGATCCAAACCACGGCAGCATTCAGACGCTACAGTGAATTTGTTTTTACCAAAACAGGTCTTTCATTCTGCACAATGCCTAGCCTTTGGCCAGATCATATCACACGTATCCATTCATCATTTTGTTTTAGCCTGTTTTGCTACTATTTCCAGAAGTTGCAGTCGTTAAGCTTTAGTCCAAAACAAACCTTAATTCAAAATAAATGTTTCTTGCATTCGCCAAAAGGCAATTTATTTTGCTTCTGACACAAGTATGTAGAGCAATTCATTGAACCCAGTTGAATAATTTAGTAAGCTAACCATTCCACAGAAGCACAAGCCTTAAACTCATCGGTTTATTCATTCTTTAAATAACTGTTTATAGTGTATGGATATAAAACCGTTTTCTTACCCTTTACGGTTGCATTGCCATTTTGGGTACCTGGGAAAGTTTCTGATTTATCTTTTTTTTCCAGGGTGGATGTGCTGATACAATAATTTATTAAGGATAGATGTACATGCATCATGTAGGAAGATAACATGCCATCGGAAAGGGATAAGAGACCTAATTTATTTGAAGGTTCACAGTGGCCTAAAGCGTTGTCATGCCTATGTTAATCCCACCGCACAGCTCACAATGAGGGGTGTCTTATTTCTGGAAAAGACAACTCAGCGGATGTGTGCAGGCCTGCTAGTCTGGCAGTGAACCACAGTCTCATGCTGCCCTCTACAGTAGTAAGACATCAGCATTTTGAAGCACTGACTCGCTCTCACTGCTCTGATCACTGATCCAAGGACATTCCAAATATGTCATAACTTGTAACACGCTAAAGCCATACAAGTATCACATATCAGTTAAGCCAATTATAGAAAGTCACCAGCAAAAACCTTTTAATGAGGAGTGTAAATGTATACAGCACCTCAGTTTTCTGAAGATGATACACTCGTAAAAAGTAATCTGCCGTCCTCAACTTCCTGATGTGCGTGTGTGTGTATCCAATGTTGCACCTTGAATTATAACATAATTAATATAGCACAGTCGAATCTGTGACACACGTTATTGGTGTGGGTAATGGTGCAAGATGTTATTTCATAAAACGCATTTATTTTTCTACAAAGTCTTTATCTTTGCAGTGTAAAGGAATTAATAATGTAGAATAACACTGTTCATAAGTATTTCAATTAACTAATCAGTTGAGGAAAGCTCATGTTAGAAATGTTGTGGGAAGATCAACACTAAACTGAGGTGAAGCTAACTAACTCATTCTTCCTTATCAGCAAAATTTCAACAAACAGGTTAGATATGACAACATCTACCATTGACAATTGTCTTTCTTTCACACATGAACAACTCTTATGACAGAAGGTCTACTGGGAAGTGACGAATGATTGAAATGAACGTAATACGATACAAACGACTGTTGTTTAAGAAGTGAAGCATTGCATGCGAAAAACATTGCAGTGTGATGCTGGCTCCGGCACCCAACCCGGGGTCTTGAAACTCAAATCTCTGATGAATTCAAGTTGGACTTAACTAAAGGTTTTTCATTTTCTACTGAACTTATAAATTATGAGCTTAAAGTAGAAGGATTTGATTACTGGGAAGATTAAAGGAGACTCTTTCATGTTCAAGCCTTGCATACAGTGTACAGAACTGCATTCCAGCTATTGTATTTAACCTCTGGAAATGTCTTTCAATATACAATTACTAAAGCTTTGTAAAAGCAAGGCATCAGCAAAAAGATCAAGGAAAATTACAAAACACTTGTATTATATATATTTTAAAACAATATGAAAAGGTACATTCATTACAGATAATGTGGTGTGATCATGCATTGAATCCTGGATGAGGAACTTTGAAGACTGTGGTGAGCTGGTCTTCAACATTTCCTAAAATGTACAACTGCTCCTAAAGTTTAATTCAACAGTAAGTACCATTGAAGGCCAATATCAATAACTATGCATGTGAAACGGCTCCAAAACACAGAACATGTCATTGTATAATCCTATTGGTGGATGTATGGACCCTCAACAGATAATTAAATACTTAAAGCACACTGTAATCCAGACTATTACAAATTAAATCAACAATAATAATCAATAATTGGTGCCAAACAAACAACCTAAACCACAGAACATGAGTTTCGGCTCAATATATCACCAGTGGAAAGATGCTTCTCCCATTATTTTTCATATATCACTGCATGTAATGCTCCATTTTCCATTGATGCAAATATAGTATGTTGCAAAATGAACATCTAGTGTTGAGGGAAAATAGTTTCCATACATCATAGATGCATATCTCATTAATATTATTGATTGAATTAGTATAATCTGCTTTTAAGCACACTCTCAGGCTCACAACACATGGATTTTGGCTTCTCTACTAAGGTTGATCACTGCCAAAATTATAGATCTTAGCCTTCAATGACTCTTTTTCATGATTGCTTACTGAGGGATCAAATGCTGCATAAAGCTCGCAGAGTTAGCCGCCAAGTCGGGAGAACCCAAAGGAAATTTCCCTGTGTAACTACTGTGATTTGTGGCACTCCGGGTTTGGAATAGGAAGTCGAGTTGTGGAGAGTGTTAATCTTTCAGTTCAATAAGCAGAAGCTCCAGCTCACATCTCTCCATTGTGAAGGAACCCGCTTCGCAGTTTTTGAAAGTGTTAGGGTCCTGACATTCATTTCTGTACTCGAACAAAGCAAGAGAGATTTTCCTCTGATTTAAAACTGGAACACACCGATCCATAGAAACCGTAGACAATCACAGTTGTAGACTCTATATAAGCTTTACAGAGTCTCTTTTCCCCACCTTTTGCAAACAGTGCATTAACACTGTCTGTATCTATAATCTTGAGCATTTTTTTAAAATGTGACAGAAAAGGTACTCTAGTCCAAGAAGAATATACAAGTTTCACTTCTAGTTCTAGATGTTCCTATCTAAACATTTAAATGAATGAGTTGATTTGAATATACACGTTTCACACTTTCAAAAGTGTCTCCACTAAGATACTCATATAATTTCACATTTTGCAATGTGTTTACCTATTTCTCTGAGCTGTGACTGTTGTTTCTAAAACAAATAATTCAACAAGAACTAATCTCCAATCCAGTGGGAGTAATACCCTTCTCTTCAGCTATCTATTACTACTTTTTAATTTAAACACAGAACACGGGGAGTAAGACTTCTTTGATTCTTTTGAAGTTCAAAGGACTGAGATTGTTCAGTGTTAGGAATATCTTAAGGAACATCTTCCTATAAGTCTAATAACGTCAAAATTGACCGACATACCAATGTTGTTTATGACTAAATAAATGCACACTATACCAGTCTGTGACACTGTAATTGAGAAAAGTTGAGAAAAGGGTTCTACGTCTCAAAAAGTCCCCAAGCTACAGATTTGTGTTGCTGATCTCCCACTGTGCCTGTTAAACAATTTGGAAATATTATTCTTGTTGTTGACACATTGAATATAAATATATATTTGCATGTAAAGAAGGGGTAACATAATAAGAAAATACAAATAAAGAGGGGTAGGGGCCATATTTACAGAAGAGCCTAACATCTCCGCCATACGATATATATATATATATATATATATATATATATATATATATATATATATACAAATTATACCACCAACTCATTGCATATGCATCACAGCCCTTCAGAAGAATCCCCAGTAAACTTTGAAGTTCAAGTACAAAAATATTCATGCAGATTAAACCGAACATAAGATACACATTTGGTATTTAAATGATGCTCATCAGATACAAGTTGCGGAAAAAGTGTACCCCTTCAGTGGAATTTAAACTTTGGGCCAAGCTTCTTAAGTTTACTGTGATGAGAAATAGTTGTTTCTATGGGCTAAAGTTAAAGCAGATAATCAAATATTACGTAAGAGGATAATGGCATGTAAAGAACAATGTGTTATATTAGCTCTAGTCGACAACGAAAGTCATACTATCAATGACATTGTGCAGAATCCCCCGGCGCTACTCCGAGGTTCATTGTGTTAGGTGTGGGCTTGAGTTTCCTCATCCGCCCTCTCCCGTTTGTGTGGTTTATTTAGTGAAAAGATATGTGGTTGTTTTCCACTTAATTGGGTCCCATAAACAGGCACTCATCAGAAAGCAGCTGTTTATGTTCCCATTAAAAGCGAGTTCTCATTACAGAGGTCCTCAATCTGGCCATTCCCCCATGGGGTGCTAAAGGTCAGTTGTGAACCTGAACTAGATCCCACTTACCATCTCCCATATAGACTCAGGAGATCGGTGTTTGTTGTTAAGCTGCACTTGCATAATAAAAAGAAAGAGATGGGGGGGGGAAAACTGGCAGTATTGCTTGTGCCCATAAACAAGCAAGCAAAAGGAAACACTAGCAGCAAAGTGATTAAATACTTAATGACAAAATTATTTGACTGCTGGGATTACAATTAGGTGTTTGGTGGAAAGGCATTTTGAAGAAAGTCTAACACCCAGGATTCTTAATGGCCTTCTTGGATTTTTATGCGGCAAAGAAATAAAAAACGGTAACTTAAAAACTGGACAATTGCCAAATTTCCATAGGGCATTAGCAACCAACTGGTGAACCTCATTAAAAAGTAGAGAAACCTATAACCATTAAAAGTCCATTAAGCAGCATGTAATTTTGTGGAACTAAATAGCAGACAGTAATCAAAAGCACATGAAGCCCAGCTGGGAAACTAAGCAAATTGTTTCGATTAGGGGGGAATCCATCACAGAATACCGTTTTTGGGGTTAATTTTTCTCTCTTTCTGGCAGGTTCCATTCTCATTGTAATTATGTTGATGGATGCAGATAGAACACAAAGGTGAGCAGTGACCAAAATAGCCAATCTGCCCTGATGTTTTTCAACAGCAACTTGCTCAAAAATATCTGAGCAGCAGGCTGCCATGCGGTTATAGCGTTGCAAACCAGACATTCAAAAATATGTGATTTTTGCCTTTGAGGGCATGAATTATTAATATAACACCAGACAATACAGTTAAGCGGTGCTCCCAAGATACCCAATGTCAGACTTTTATGAGGGGCCATGTAAAAAGATTGAGTACAAGGAGATTCCAGTAAGGAAATACATCCTGTCTCTCCCTATCTACAGATGAGGGTTATCTGAGATTCATCACTGTCTTTGGCATGACTCCCTCAAATGTTTATCTTTCTACCTGATGATGAAGGCAAAAATCTTGTGGTTTTAACTCTTTTAGTGTATCTGCTGTATTTTTGCACTGACTGTGACATTGATTCAGCTTCTAAGGTACCTGGTGGAAAATGTGTTTGAGTTTCTAAAACTAAAATTGACATCTCGTTATATAAAGGAGACCAGTTTTAAGAAGCAATTCAAAACAAGAGCAAGTTTCGCTTTCTTTTTTTAGACTCTACAGGGTCTAAAACTGATTATCTCAGGGCAAGAAACAACTGTTCTTTATTATAAACCAAATCGGTACATTTCAGTTTAATCCAGCGAAATCCACACAAGGGTGAATGTAACCAAATCACAGCACTTAATGATAATCAGCACCATTTGTTTGGGCTGGGATGCTCAAGTTTAAAACATTATCCAAAAAACTGCCAAATATATATGACTTTATAATTTATGGCGTATTACTAAACAGTACTGATGTCAAAAGTTAAAGGTGTTTGGGAACTTTCTGGAAGATGCTTTTTAATCACTGGACTTCATTAAAGAAAAACAAAAAAAATCATATATTTTGCGTACAAGGACTCACAAATAAGCTATGTGTTTCACGTCGTCACCAGCTACAACAATTATATTTGCGGCTTGGTCCTTCGGTTAAATCTGCTTCTGGAGGTGCCGCGGTGCTGCCTAAAGTAAAAGGCTACGACACTATCTGCCATCACAAACTCGGCGGTTTACCTTCGCTGCAACGTTTAATTGAATGGCTGCCTTCAACTCGAATGGGCATTAAGGGACTATAAAAAAAGAAATGCGGGATGGAATTCCATTACCCAACATGATATGTGTGATATTTCTTTTACAGCAATGAAACTGAGAACAGAGCATGTCCAATGTGAAGGTGCATGTGTCTGTGTATGTTTATGTGCATGTTGGGGAGCAGGGGATGAGTTATGATGCAGTAGTAAGTCCAGAGCGTCCCGTCAGCACAAGGGCTCAGACCCTCGTCACGACAGCTTATCCATCATGTAAAGTGAGACCAGTATCAAAACAGGGAGGGAAAGGAACGATTGTAATTAATAACTATCCACAGGTAGCCAAACACAGCTAAATGACCAATGGCATTGCACTGTCCTTGAAACCCTTTATGGAATACGGATTATCTGGGCCTCATAAAGCAGATTGAAAGTTTTTGCACTCATTACTGTGCTGAATAGGTTCCCTTAGTGTTAAATGGCTGTAAGTACCAGGTTTATTATGTGTGCAATGCCATAATGTATGTCAAGAGGCGTATATATTTGAGGGCTTCTGTTGTTCGCTATTAGCTTAACTATGGGTGGATATAAAAGCACACCTGAGACTTATTCTAAAAGCCCCATTTTTTGTTGCTCTGCTTCTGGGGTATTTTAAAACCATGAAGCTGGAGAACAATTTCCTCTTATGGTGCCTGTATTTAAAATAATAATAATAATAATAATTATTATTATTATTATTATTATTATTATTATTATTATTATTATTATTATTATTATAGCACATTCACTTTCAGTTATCTTCTCAAGATGACAGAGGGTGATAAAATAACATTTTTAATCGTTTCATTTAGTTTGAATTCCTCTGACATTCCGTATTGGAGAAGTAATTATTTAAAATGTGTACATTTCATTTGTGTGTTTGCTATATAAAGTTATGCCATGGAAAGACTAGTCTGATGAAATTAAGATGTTTTAAGGTACTTTCTTATGACTCATTTCCATCTGTCACTGAGAGGATTTTGAAATTCACAGAGCACAGTCTGAGCAAGAACATAGGAATTTGCAAACTGGGATACATTTGACAACTCTGAGAGGATAATGCACATCTTAATGGGAAGCGTTTGTTACAAGTGTGCAAAAATGTTTATCCTTTCATAGTTTTTTATTTTTAGTCAAAAACATTTGTATTGGTATTAAAATATATTGAGTACATAGTTCAATGACCTAAGATTATAAGAACAGGCCTCAATTAAGTGTAGGAATATGGGAAGAGGTGAACAGAATAAAATAAAAACTGACATTTACAGCTTACCATCAAAAGAATACTGAAAGGAGGTAAACATGGGCCTTATACATTTTAATCAGACTACTATTCCTAAAGTACACAAATCAATTAACAGTGGAGCTATAATTACAAGGAAAATGTACTACTCCAAGATTAATAAGTAAGATATTATTAGTTTCCCTAATACATCACTAGTCAAAAAATATATTAGAGATTTTTCTTCCCCCGATTTAAATTCCTTTATATTAACAGGATCAGAAATTAAATATGAACTAGATTTACACAGATTTGTTTGCCAAGTGCATCTTAAAATATGCAAGTTTATTGTATAAAAATGAAACCTAATTTTAAAAGGCATGACATTTAACTAACGAGTTAAAAGAGCAAGCATTGCAAGCAAAAGTAAAGGAACACATGCCTCATGTGTGCAATCCATCAAGCGGTGATGATTTATTTAGTGTGTTGATTGGTTCTAATATTTTTACAGTTTACGATGTTGCTGAAATCCATTAGTACTCATCATTAACAAGTGTAATTCCGTAGCTGTTTGCTTCAATGTGTGGGGTATGAGTAGTTCTATATGGTTTTGGTTTCCGCTCAAAGGAGAAAAGGGAATTTTAAAAGTGAAACCCTGGTCGATATATATATATTTTTATTCCTGCAAATATAAACTCTGGAGAAAGTAGAAAAAAGAACTACAGAGTTAACAGCTAAAAGAAAAATCTGTGGGAAAGCTACTTAAAGAACACCACAAGTGTAACCTGCTGTGACTCAAAGCAGTGATGGGTCTGAGAATGTATGTATATTCAGGCCAAAAAACCTCAAACCATATGGCGTTTGACACTAGCCAGTATCTTGTTGCTAACTGAAAAGAGCAACTCAGTCAAAACTTGGATGGCAAATTACATTTAAAACCCACTTCTTAAATCTGAAACTGTTTAAGCTGGTACATACTGGCAAAACAAATGCCACTATTCATTCATTTCCTGTATCAGATTTTAGATATCCACATAATTGAGAACATAGAAGAAAGAAAGGGTGGGGGGGTGGGACAGCTCGGACTGCTTTAATTACAAAATAAAAAATCTCATCAGAAATTAAAATCCTAAACAGTCTAATCTATTGGAATCTCATCCATCTTGAGATTATTCTGTGTAACTATTCGATAGCCATATCACATGCAGAAGATAATTAAAACAGAAGTCTTCCAAGTAAAGATGTCCAAAGAGCAGCAGTGCTTGACCTGTTAATGCACTCTGTAAAGTACGACCAAACTCCTGAAGCGCACGGCTACTGTGCCAGGTATGTTCTCACAGGAGACCATTTCTCACTTCAACAGGAACGCAATGTAGGCTGGAGAAAGGATGGGGGATACTTCATTTTATACTCTGTTAGACAGTGAACGGGCAAGATGATGGATAAGGTAGACTAGCGCTCAGAATTAATCACATTTTCCACTTTCCAAACCAAATCCTAGATGACGGCGTTGCATGGGGAACGACACAAGAAGCCTGTGGTAAACAGAAAGCCAGAAAAAGAGAGTTAGGGATTTGTTGACTGGGAGGCTGTGAAGTCAGAGTATTGATTTAAGCCAGGCCTGGGTCTTGTTCCCTGGCCTCTCCTGTCAGCAGGCTTCCTTTCTTTGGGGACACTTCTGTATCACAAATTCACTGCTGCAAAGTCCCAGGAGATAAATACCCAACGTGATCGCCATAACTGGGGGTACAACAATGCAACATGCAGTAATAAATAGGTAAACACTTGATAAAATAAAAACAAAAGTCCTTTTGACCTTCAGATCTGCAGTCCTGTAGATCTGTTCCCAGCATTTACTGGCTTACATTGTTCTCAGTTCCAATTAAATGTTGACATTATTGGTCTAATGGTGCATCTGGGTGCCATAGATATTTCTCCTTCACTTCTCTTCCGCCATGTCTTCACCCTGCCTTGACTGCGCTGCACGATTTATGAATCAACCTGTTTTTACATACCGTATGTTCTGAACATTAACAATAAGCCTATGCGAGGAAGACATAAATTGTTGATTTTTGCATCAGAAACTTCAGAACCGTATTTGTCCGCTGAAACATTCCCCCGGGGGTTTGTAGGAGTAGCTGTGGCAGCTGCTGGCTAAATCAGAAGGAGTTTGAAATGTATGTACCCAGGAGCTTGCGAAATACAGCATTTCCATCTGCCGAGGACATGCAGCGGAAAACAGACCCGTCTCTTCAGAGCTTGTTGCGGCCTGATATAAAAAAGGACAGGAGACATGGCCTGGATGTGAGTGGCAATGTTACACAAAGGAAAAGGTGGGTTTATGACATGCCTGGCCATTTGACTGGGGGAAGATGAGCTGAGCAATACCCTTGTCAGTAGAAATGGTGCCACCAGAGCATCTTATTTGCAAAATAGAAGGAGAAGGAGCTTGGGGTCTTCTCTCTGACCATGAATGCTGCTATTCCATCTACACAAAAGCCATAATGAGACGAGCAGCTGTATGTCACACCCTGCCCTGTGCATTAACCGAGCTGGCAGTTTATCTGAATAGAAATGCTTATGCGGTGCTTTATGAGGCCATTGTGGTGACAACATTTGCATTGGCAGTAAAGCGAGGGAAAAGAAGCCCGGGAGCACGCTTGTGCGAGAGGACATGCTTCACAGAATTATTTAATTTATGAGGGACATATTCTGCAGTTTATTGGCAATAAAAGTGTCAGGGAGAACAAGAAAAAGGAGGATTGGTTTACCTGATAAGAGCTACATTGACATCCATTTGACAATGAACTCTTCTTGTTAAAAGCCACGAGTGCACTTTGAGATTTCACTCAACTAGGAGTCAGACTCCTGTCGAATTTGTTAATATGTATTGAGTGTGTGGAGATGACTGCATTCATTATCATCCTGGTACTACGTGTGTCCATTTCTTATAGTTTTAACCTATTTGCTTATTTATCTTACAGGGTGATTTATATATATATATATTTATATTCAGAGTCATGTCAGATTTCAGTTTTTGTTTGATTGTATTGATGCATATATTCATTTGTATCTATTTGTTTATTTTTTTACCATTCCTCCATTGCTCTTGTCACCCCAAGCTGGTCTTATTTAAAAGGTTGCTTTTCAAATATATCGTGTACTATTGCTCGCCCCAGTTCCCTGGAGGACAGGCGCCCGGTGATGTTTCTTTATTTTTCAAATGTGCCGTGCAGCTCTGATTTACTTCCTTTGAAAGAGACACAGGGCAGGAGGTGCTGCAGCTCCCCACCTTTCCTGCACGCACCATTTACCTCCACTTGGGATTTGCCATTGAAATGAAATACTGAAGTTAGTATGAATGAAGCTGGAAAAAAGGTGATAAAGATCTCCACACTGGCAGCTACACCTAGCATGAAATACCTATGAATATCCACTTTAATTACAATCCCTAAGCCGGCTTTCAAGGAATAAAGTTCACCGGTTAAATATAAGCGGCGCTGAGCGACACAGAATGTGACGAGAGCCTCTATCTGGGATAACGTCCTTAATGGCCAATTTAAGGGCAACATAAGAAGCCTGAATCAAGTCTGGTGGGTCAAAGTTGTGACTTAATTCCAGGTCTTAGTCCCCATCCCTCTTCATCAGCTGAGGCAGCTACTATCTCTCAAGAGTACGAAAATGAAAATATTTAAATTCGCCCCTAACCATCATCTCCAAAGTTCAGTTCTAACATCTTTTACATCTGTACTGATACTTTTCCTGGTGATAAACAGCAAGGCACTGATGACGACGTATGTCCCGGAGCTTGTCAGGAGAATGGCAAGTACGAGTACATGGAGTTGTGCAAATCTTATCGTTGTTTGGATTTATGGGCATGGAAAGGATTTATGACTGTGTGATGGAGCCCAATCCTCTCCCAGGCACAAACTCCAGACCTGTGATGGCTTGTTTCACTATCAAATTCAATCCTTGTTCTGATAGCCTGCACAGCCTTGGGCCATCAGCTCATACTTTCATTGTGAGGCGTCAGATCACAGTGCATCATGGGAAATCTGCCAATGACAGCAATCAGACACCAGACATATGCAAGTGTTTAAATGAAATACTGTATTACACTATGCGATGTTGTACACTTTCCCTTCTGAGCTTATGTATTTATTCATGTATACTCCAGGTAAATAATAATAATAATAACATAAAGGCCTGGTTTTACAGACCCAAATAAGCACAATATTATTTTAGGTATAGTCCTATACTATTGCCAGTCGAGGTCTGTGAAAACCAGCAAAAGGGTATTTTATATTTGAAGAAAAGCATTATGCTAAATATTCCACTTTGAAATAAAATTATATAAAATCTCTTTACATGAGATAGGATGTAGCTCAAAAACATATTAGACACATATTTTATATATTAAATTACGTGGATGAAGACTAGCCAAACTGAAAAAGTCATCCTAGCTTCAATAAACACATATTGTAGAGTTTCTGTTAAATGTTGTTATATAAATATTTGTGTGTGGGTGTGTGAAAAAATAAATTAATAAAGGAATTCATGAAGAAGAAAAAAATCTATCTATGAAACATAACAGTTTGAGACATTTTTTGCTTAAGCACAAAAACATGTATTTCTTATGGGAAATGGAACTGGTTATCAAATAACGGCCCATTATTATTGTGCGTGAATGCCAGTACATAAAGAGTAAACTACATAGTAGACAAAGTAGCAAACACTGACGACTCTATTCACATTTCACTAGCAGTCTGTGATAGTGGACAGAGTGCTATTTATCACTATCATTTATATTTATCACATGCCATCTTTGCAACAGAATATGGGTCAAAGCCTGCCACAACACCAGGGCTCCCAAGATTTACTAACCAAGTGCTGTTAATAACATCCACTGCTGTCAGGTTTGTACTGCATGTGCGTTGAGTGAAGATGTGTCAGAAAAGTCCACAACAACTTAAGGTTTGTCGTGGATTTGGCACAGGCAGGGGGATTAATCCAGGCAAATTAAAGTAATAAAGCTCTCCACTAATACGACTTTTAAAAGGAGTGTTCAGGAGGTACTTGATGACACCATGTTTAAATTATTGGCTTTAGTCTGTTCTCTCTCAAACACTGGAGACTTTTCAGCTTTGATTAAGCTGATTTATAGGGATAAAAAGAGTTATGTAGTTACGTGAACAAGGGTTGTACCAGCTTTCAACAGACTGTCCACGCTTTCTGTATGGATTGCTCAGTTGAACAGTGATCCATGACTGGAAACAAAACAACATGGCATAATGTTTCTTAATTAATAAATAACAAAAAGTCTCCAAGAACCATGTGTCTCTATTTATTTTGAGAATAAACAGGTAAGCTTTACACTAATGTTTACAATAATTGTGCTGCATTTCTATTTGCAGTTGAAGGAGTTTTTGAAAAATCTGTTATTTAATGTTTAGTTAGTATAATGATGCATTGCATGTACACTTTACCATCTAATCAGAACTGTTTCCCCTATTTCAGAGTTTTTATATTAACGCATTTACTTTGTGTAATATTTCAGTTCAACAGCTGACCCCGCTCCACACTGAAAGTAATCTGATATCTGAAGTTTCCCATGGCTTCACGTTTGCTGTGTCAAAAGATTAATATCCAGGAAGGAGCGATCTGAACTTTGTCATCAATTACAAAAAGAAGATGTATTAAAAAAAGGTGGGAAGTGACTCTTGGAGTCTGTCTAACATTCAATCATCCGGATTCACCCATTCACCAAATGGGGGCCTTGCTGTGCGCGAAGTTAGTATTACAGCCTTCTTTGTAAGGCAACTCCCACTGTAAACTCTTCCAAGGAAGCTACAGCCTCGATTCTCACGCTGAGAACTGGCTCCGTCCTGCTCATCGGGATACAGCTGTGGAATATTTATACATTTATAAATGAAGTAGTTGGGACCACTCCATACTCGAATGTCTTTCCCTCAGATTGACGACGTTAGTTAAAAAAAAAATATATATATATATTGTTCATATTGTGAGAAAGTTAATCATCGTAGTCTAACACATATTGTCATGCTTTATCCACGTTAGTGTATCTTCATTATATCAACACGTGTGTAATTTCCCGAGAAGCATCACACTACGTTTTAGGATTATCGTACTTAAGTGCTATTAATTCCTTTAATTACCATTGAGTAATTGTTTTATAATGAACTTATACTTAGCAAACATTTAGCAGCCTTTACTGTGAATTGCTCCCTTGAACGACACTGGGGTTCCTTCGTTATTGGAGGGATGAAGGCAGGTTTGCACGGCAGCTTTCTAGCGGGGTCTCTGCATCCCTAAGCCTTCTTGGGGCAGCTTAGGTTTTGGACCAGATCCCCCGGTGGCTCCATTTCTGTTGTCCTCACACTGCTAAGCACTTGTAAACTAAAACGGGAGACTGCCCCTTCATATCCCCCCTTAGCACTTTGAGCTTTTTTTAATTTTATTTATATCGATACTGAGCTCCTAAAGCTGTGCTGACATTGCAGAGGATCTTCTCCCCATACTGTGGCACGAAGTCCACAGCAGCTGTGCCACTCCTCCAGCAAACACGCGACCCAGCGCCCCGTTCCCCCAGCCCTTGGGGAGGCGGGGAGAGGCCTGAGCTGGCGAGGAAGGGGGCGCACCAACACCAACAGCCTCATCATATGATACTCATTTGATCAGACGCAGCATCCAGCGGCAGCGATAATTCACTCCGATTATTACTGCTCTATTTTCATTGGCAGGTTTGGAGTGTAGCGCAGGGCCCACTGACAGCAGGAATTCGGTTGTGTGAATAACTTGCAGGTAATTAATCAGGGTCAGGGCAGCATCCGATTTCAGAAGGAGCAGACTCATTACTGACACGGCATTCCTGGCTGCAAAGCTGGCCTGCGCGTCCCTCTCTTTTCTGTTTATGTAAGCTGGCTGATCTTTCAGACAGCAGGGTTCCCCGAGTGGGGCTTTTGAGGGATTTTGCTGTCACCCCATTTGCTAATGTCACCAGGAATGACACCCCCGTCTCTGAATGCCCCCACAGTTTGATTAAACACAGTAGTTCAGGAAAGTCAATGCCTATGCCAAAGAATGGCTCTCTTATTCACACTTGGATCTGAATTGGAAAATAAATACACAGGATCGTGCACTCTGCTTACTTCTCTGATCTGCTCCATATGCAGAAACTGAGATTGTGTTGGTGATGGACCATTAGCTGCAGTAAGTGAGACACACCTGGGGGAAATTTTCCAGTCCTTACTCTAGGACCCTCTGCCAGTTACTGTTAGAGAAGCCACTACTTTTTCACTCACATCTAAAATGAAGATACATCTGTTCTCCTTGGCATTCCCTCAACACATTACCTTTGCTGCCAATATGATATGAAAATGGTAGAAATGTGAAATAGCTCCATTATCTATGATTTGATAGCCTCAAGGCTTATTGATTAATTGTTGATTCATGTTTGTACTTGAACTGTATTGTGCGGTCTGTGAAAGTGCCATGAAACACATGTCGGTATGCTCAGAGTTTATGAAGTCTAACGGTTGAAGTCATATTTGGATTTTCTGAACTGGAAGGTCACGGGTTCAGTCCATGGCCAAGGTCAGCTAATCTCAGGCAGGACAATGGTGTGGGACGGAGACCTGGACTGATGAAAATGTGCATGCTGGAGGCGGTTGCTATGGAGACCGTCGTTGATACAGCTCAGTCTGAGAGGGGACTGCGGGGCCTCCAGGAATATAACCCTGTAGGACGAGACAGAGAACTAAGGAAGGACAGTTTCCTGTATTTAGGTCTAGGGAGTACAGGTACTTTTTTTTTTTTTTGAAGGTACTGAACTTGAAATGGAAAGAAAGATCTACACAAAACCAGATGTTTTTAGACTCTAATGGTGGCAGTAATGTTTAAAAACATATAACGTCTTCAGTTCCTAATGATGTGAAACATTCAGCTGACCTCTTCATTTTTAAAGTGAACCAAACTATCATATTTCCTTGGCTGTTTGTTTATTAGTTGGTTTGTCAATAGAGCTTCACCCTTTTCTTGGTACAGATCATCAAGCAACTTATATTGAGGACTGGAATTTGACTCCGGTGCGATCGTTGGCACTACACATGACCAGCAATGTTGCACCATTTATTGAAAACAAGTTAGCAGACAGTAATTACTTTGAATTACATCCAGTGTTCTTGGAATTAAGAAAATAACACAGCAAAAGACATACGGTTCATTCAAGTCCCAATGTAATGGCTTGATCTCTTTGTTTGTCCAGAGTGGTCTTTATACAAACATTCCATATGGTGTACAACTAAAAACTGTGCTGGCAGACTTTTGAAACTTCTGCAAAAACGTTAACAAGAAAAAAAATGAGACGGAATGCAATTTACAAACAGAGTCCCTCGGCCTCCTACAGGAACTCAAACCCTTAGTTAAATAATGCTACTTCAACTCTGGGTTCCCCAAGTCACTGTGACATGTGCAGGCGTTTAGGACTGAAACGCACTATTTATTTGTGAAGCCTGGCCATCACTGCTATCAGGCTTGCAGTTTAATCAGCCTGTTTTGAATTCTGTGATAATCATGGTGTTTTCATACTTAATTTAGACTAAAGGCACTTGTACAATAAACAGAGCTCTTAAAAAAGCTAATATTTTATGAATCGGATATTTATTTAAAAGGCAGCTTCTGCCAAGTGTGAGATTATTTGTATGATCAAAAAGTCATTTCGCAGTTTAGTTCACAAGGCTTTCATGTTGGGCCACATTTAAATAAATATGGAAAATGGCCTGGACCTTAAATCACAAACAGATGAGCAGGTCCTATGAAAATCACACTCTTTGAAAGTCCATGTGTTTGCGAACGGAATATAAATGTGATTTTTAATTGATGGTGACTGGCGCTCGTGGTTACGTTTTGGGTGATCTCAATTAAAGGAATTCAGGAAACAGTGAAAAATTATCTGAAGAAAGCAGTTTGACTCATTCATAGGTACTGTATGTGAACTGGAGTTTAAAGAGTTTAAAGTTTACAGCTCTCTGCCTTTCTTTTTTCTTCCATTTAAAATGAGCCATTGCAAACAATCTGTCTGGAACTGGAAATCAAATCCAGAACTATGGAATAGTTAAGAAATGGGACTTCATAGTCCAACATAATCAGACCATTACAGGGACAAAATAAATTAAATCCTCCTTTAATGTAATGATGAGAGAGATGTTTTTTTTTTTCTAAAGCTACAGAAAAAAAAAGGGAGGGCGTGTATGAGAAACATTCTTGTACTGTTTATCTCTGGAAAACAATGAACAAGATTCAAGCAGTGCACACCTTAATGAAAGCAAACAATTGTAAGACTTACTCTCTGTTGAATTTGTGCTCTGCTTCATTTTAATTTTTACTTCAAATTGGCAAGATGTCAGACTAAAAGCAATTATGAAGCAATTTGTAAAGCAGTCTGCCATATGAAGTCACATGTTATATAATTGTTGTACAGTACTGACTTAAGATATCATTTAGAGTCGGGGGGAAATTGGTGCTGTAAGTGGGGTGGGGTTTTCATTAGTAAAATAAGTTAATCAATGAGTGTTACTAAAATGTTGTTATATCCCAATTTCTTTCATTATTATTCATACTTAGGTAAAGCTCTCAATATAAAATCTCTGTTTTCCCCTTTTATATCATACAATGCCAATAGAGCCGTCTGTTACTCAAGATGATTAACATATCCCTGCCCTGAGATGTAGATGATCATTTCATAAAATTATTCCATAAAATGACACATTGCTTTATTTTTTTATGAGAAAGTCACACAAGTTACTGATTAAGACTGGGTCCCATTTCTTGGATCAATAGTTAAATAAATAACTTCACTCCATTACGTACTGAATTGGTATTGAAAATCCATACACACTCTCCTTTATTGACTGGCCGTGTTGTTTATTGCAGACAAAACTGAAAATCATGACTGCCTGGCCTGTGAAAGTCCGATGTACACATCATTATCACTGCAGCCGATATCTCAGCTAGTTCCCCTGCAGATCGGTGGGCCTGGCAGGCACGGACAGATGTGCCAGGGAAAGATTTGAGTCATGTGTTGAGTGAGAAAGATCAAATAAGACCTAAATATTAAAAAACATCCAAACAGAGATGGGTGTTCCGCAAAATTAGGTGCTGTTCATTGCGTTGCATCAATATGCTACCTATTTGAAATATTCTATATAATAATACGAATTTTTGATTTCCTTTTGATTTATTTTTCACCCTCCTCCACCCCCCAAAACATCTCTTAATCCAGATATGGCAACTAATGAGCCTAATTGTGGTAAAGACACACATAAAATTCAATACTAAATTAAGAAATCAATCCCACCAGAAGTCTGTACATCAGCTCTATCTTCTCACTGTGTGTTGTACTATGTATTGGGTGGGTGTAATGGGTTGGTGTGCTACCCAATGTTGTGTGTTAAAAAGGTGTAACACAGGCTTTAAATGGCTGGAAAACACTGTTGTAAGGACTGGAGAAAAGATACGGAGAAAAATATGTTTTTTGGTTGTAATATAACTGTTGTTGTTTTTCAAAAAAGGTCATCCTATTTAAAGACTTGTGCCATATCAAAATAACGTTAGTCTAAGGTTATCAGAATGTGTCATGGCCCTAAGGTAACCTGCAAGGTCAAATAGTAACAAATGAGTTCTCATTTGTGTTTACCAAGCTACTCACACATGTACTCTAGTGTACATCCATACAAGCTCTACATCAGACTGGCATTCAAGGGACTGGGCTGACTCGTACACGGAGGGATGCCTCAGACGCAGGTCGCAGCTTGTTTTGATGAACATATCAAACAGACGTATTTCTCAGATGTCTAATGAGAACTGAGGATGTGACTAAACAATGCATGTTAAAAATATAATGTTTTGTTTTCATTACCCCAGTCGCACAGTGATAAAAAGAGAACAGCTCTGAAAACATTTCAGGGCCTGCTTAGAAATTAGCATCCTATCGTTGAAACAGATTGTATCAGACACAAGAGATAAGCGGTGGTTCTACAGTATATTAAATACATTGTGAAAAGTCTTGGTATTTGTCTGCTGTCCCAATAGTTTTGTCAACATGATGTAAGGCTTTATTGCAACTGACTTGCCAGAATGTATGTGACAAAGCAGGGTATTCATTAATACGCAATTGGCTGTTTTGACGAATTGCAGATCTTCGTGTGACTGGGATCTGGGTTTATTCTGGGCCACGCACATCTATACAGTTCCCTTACAATCTATTTCCAAATTAACACAGCCTCCGGGGGCCCCTTACTCGTATGATCACCTCTGAGAAATGCTTCCTTTTACAGGCAAAAACACTGATTTTAATCAAGCAATCAGAGTGGTGGGAGTAAAAAAATCGACATTATTAAGATGTGATTGTTCAAACGTTAATCTACAAGGAAAAGTTGGGACAGATCCGATTGGTTGATAAATCTTTGACGTTGAAAATAGCTGGCTACACTTCCATCACCCTCCTCTGCTATTAAGAGCTGAACGGCTGTGAAAAGATCACGTGTGAATTGCATAAGCATACTTTGAAAAGAACAGCAATTCGTTCAACCAACTCTCTCAGAAAGTAAAATATATCCTGACCAGAAACTCATTATATGCCAGAAGAAAGTTTTCATACCCTTATAAGCTTGTAGAAGAAAATATATCTTTGTTAATTCAATAACAGCGCTGGTACTGATGAACAAATGCTCAGAGTTGCAAAGCGTAGACCTATTATGCAATTGTATTGTATTATCTTCAATACAATGTCATCATCATAATGTCTCCCACTCACAAACCTCTCAAACTCTCAAAGTAATATATAACTTTTAACTTTGATCATGGATATGCTGTATATTATGAACTGATGAACTGCAGTCTCTTTCAAATTAAGGTGAGCTGTAATGTATAGGAATAAAAAATATCTTAGTATGCCCTTCATCTCATTGATATTGTATTAGTGATATTCAACAATGCTGATTTCTCAATCATCATAATCCCTTTCAGAGATTGTTTTATCAAAGGAACCATATGGTATATATTTTGCGTTGGGTTTTTTCTCCAGGATGTAATCACATTTTTATTTTGAAGAAAAGCACAGAATATGTAGCTATAAATTACATGCTGCCCTTTTGACACTGTTGCACTTGTCTCTCAACCTAATCAAAAACATAACTGCTGCGATGTATCTATAAGAAAACATTATAGTCCCCTTGGTTGAACTGATTACCTTTTTTATTTGATTTCTGATATGTTTTTAAATATATATTTAGAGGGGGAGGGGGGTGGAATTAGTGCCAAATCATTTACGTCTCTGTAAAGTAAATGGTACGTGTATGAAAACAAAATATGGCTTGCAACACCTGAATGTAATTCCTCAGATTGCTGATGATATAAGCAGAACATTTTCATGCCAGTGGAAACCCGATCTTGCACCAGCTGGCTTCGCTGTATCCAATCCATGTATACACTGAGAGCAGGCCCACTGTGAGCTACCATAAAGGGTTTCTTTAGAGCCTTTCTAGCCGCAGAAAAAGAAGAAGAGGGGGAAAAAAAACCTTGCCTGGGCCTGATCTGGACACGAGAGACAAAAAATTCTAGTCAATAAATAACAAAGAAGGGAGTCGGGTCTGCCTCCACCCCCCCCCCCCCCCAACCCGAACTCAGGACGTAAATCCACTGCCCCCTGATACTTGGTATCAAAAGCTGGCGCTGCTCGTAGAGGCTGACACCAAGGAGGCTCGGCTCAGAGCTCAAACCCGCGACGGAGGAAGACATTTGTTCTGCTGCTGCTGGTTAAGAATGCCAGATAACATTCAGGAGACTTCCCAGATTCATGGGGGATGAGAAAAAAAAAAACGCCTGAAAGGAAGGCTTTGTTTCTCGTATAATAACAGTGCGTCACCACAGCCGCGACGTCATAATAACGATTACTCTGAACAGCCCTGTTTTGATGCAACTTTTGATGCAATGAAAATGAAATAACTAACTTCTAGACACCTATGACAAATATTCATAATTTAAATTCAGGTTCATTTGTCTGGCTGTTTTATTTAGTAACCATAATTATAAGAAGACTACACGATAATAGAACTGAACCAATTAATATAATACTGTAGTCCAATATCCACACAAAATATGATATGATATGTTTTCTTTTTAAAGTAATTTTATTTTCTGGCGATAATCCAGACCCAGCTCAATTGAGCCTCCATCTGGGAAAACAATGTAATTATCAGCTGTCTCCATTAATCTTTATTATTTGATGTTTGTTTTTTCAAAAGTGGAATTCCTTTATTTGGCCAGTTTTGGTCCAAGATCCTTGTAAATGAGCTGTGTGTCTCCATGTGTATTGTTCCAAATAAAGAACGGTATATCCGCAGAGTGAAAAAGTGATTTATTCTATTTCTATCCATTATTCATTGTATCAGTCTGATTGGTAGTAGGAGCAGAAGAGCTGCAATTAGAGTTGCAGACAGAACGTTATTTTAATACCAATATAGCACTTTTCAGCTTTCCGTCACATCTCAATGAATGAAAGGCTTGTGTACAAGACAATATTATCTTTGCTTATCCCAACCTTTCATTAAATAGGCTAATTAAGAGGTATCATAAAACTGAAGTATTATGAATTGTGGGTGGCGGAATGTGAGACTTCAAACTCTTAATATAAACTTTGAAAAAGCACAAACATTTTAATTGAACTCACAAATCTAGATTTTAAATGTATATATCACAGGGCAACAACCAAAATAGATTAGAACAGAGACTCAGACCTCACTGATGTTTATTCCAGAGATGTTTTCAGCTTTTTGTTCTTTCTTTTGTTGATATATTTATTCTTCAACATTCACCATAAAAACTAAAAAAAACAACACTGAGTACAGCGTGCTTCATTAATGGGATCTCTGTAAAGCTATACAGCACAGAAAGCAACAAAACCCCAACTCTCAATCGTGAAAGGAATGTTGTTGGTTTTTTAATGACCTCATGATCGAGTCTGTACATGTGTCAGACTAGAAAATGTACCAATTCAGTGCTTTTTTTTAATTTCCTTTCACTGTTTGCTAGGGTCTGAGAATGTAAACACTCTTGCATGGATGCCTCCAGATTTTTGAGATGCTCCCAAGGAGAAATGTGCAAAGTAACGATTATAGGGTGTGATGGCAGAAATATGGATTGCGCTCAATTACAATTACACTGACTGAAGTAATCAGCAATAAAACGTGGTCAATTAAAGGAAAAGAAAAAATGTATTGCACTGTTAAATGACCAAGACTCCTTTGTTTATACCACCTTAGAATATAAAGTAGCCTTTCTTCTGTGTATGAAAGAGATTGCGGGTTTAACATCAAAAATAACGCAACTTTGGTGCAATCTGGCAAAAATATCAAGGCATACACTACACAGATTTCACATATTTCAATAAAACGATAACACTAAAACATATCGATGAAAAAACATACCTTGTATACCAGTTCCAATACCAGAACAAAATGTCATTTTCTTTCTATTTTAGCACACTAAAAGTATGTTTGGTTACCCCAGGATAATACCTTCAGTGGAAGCTGAGAAAGTATTGGAAATGAAGTGATAGTAGAGTAAATGTCAATGCATTCAGTGTGACAAAGTCAAAACACAGGGTCTCAAATAGCACCCTCGCCGTGACATTTGTTTTATACTAAAATACATTAACCCTACCGTTGTCCATCTCTGCTTTAGAAACAAATAGTTTCTTGGAGTGGGCAACGGGTTTGTAACCCATCAGCATCAGTAATCTTGTTCTTTTCTGCTGGACAAGCCTTTTAAGGCCGTGTCCCTGGGGTCGCTTCCCCGGTCCCCAATGACCACTCATCCTGAAATGGCTTAGAGGGATCTAACCAGCTTGTTCACATTACTCTCAAATTGGACCAGAAGGTGCTGGTATATAAACATATATATTACCTACATAATTGTGCCATATGTATTCAGGAAAAAAAAAAAAAATCTGTAATGAAAATTAAAGCAGTTACAGTGATAGATATTCCCATTGTGGTTAAAGCATTTGAAGCTATGCATATCCACTGATCTGTAGTTCTCTTAGTGCTTAAACTGTGAACCGTGTCAGTGTCTGAGATGCTGTTTAGGTGCTAGAGCGCATGGTTGACTTTCCATCGTCATTATCATTCTAATTTTCCTTGTTTATTTTAATAAGTGTTTGTTCTTCAATTAAAAAATAGTCAGGTATTTCTCATTTGTCATTTTTACTTAGTATTTCCTATGGAATGTCATAAAAGGAATCTTCTTCCCTAATAATGCACCATACACTATGTATTACATATATGAGCTTTGTTATTTGTATTTTGTAGTTTGGTGCAGCTGGTAAATTCGTAAAGTATTCCTTTTCTCAAGGCCAGATCTTGAATCCCAAATCATCTCTGTAGTTTAATACTTGTCTAGCTTGTCTAGTCGGCAAATAGGAACCTTTCTTTAAAAGGTGGAAGATATATAATATGAATGTTGCACATGAGAACAAGAAATCCCCGCTGGTGTCTATGTGTAAAATAATGAAACAACCCATTCCAAATGTACCTCCGTATTCTTGTTTTACATTTCTTAGCTGTGAGATCACTTGACCTACACATGTGAGCGGGAACAGTCCCTCAGGTTTGTGTCTTGGCTGGCCCTTCCAAACAGGCTTTCAAGGTCGAACCGGGCGCTTGGAGACCCAGTAACCTCGCAGCGCTGCAAAGCTTGCCATTATGTATGATGCACATCCATTGTTCGAGGAGTATCCGTAACTGAGGCGGACGAGATCGCAGAGAGGTCGAATTTAAACCATAAATCTCAAATCAGATCTGTTGGGCGGCGTGGTCTCAATGCCTGAGATCAAGCAGCATTTCCCCCGCCAGGCAAACGGGAAAGCATATTTAAAAACATCAATAAAACGTTCCTCCTTCTCAAAGAATCTCTTTCTTATGCATTCAGACTATATTAATGATTTCCTGGCTGGCATTTGCAGCCCATGTGATTTTAAGTGACTGAAGTCCACAATATATCTGAGATGTTAGTGTAATCAGGACAGAAATCAGGAAGCACGCGTTCACAAAAAGGTTGTAAAAGTGTTGAGATTTAATTACTTAACCCAAATAGTTAGTACGTAGTTAATGCATAGTTCTTGCTTAAATATAACTTGTTTTTAATAGAGTTATAAATCTGCAGGTCACTGAGGTCTAAACAGTAATTTTCTCCTCTGTTTTATCACATGCGTGTTTTAAAATGTTCCCTCGGATTGATTCTGGTGGCGCCGTGTGACTGATCTTAGCCGGATTATCAAAAGAGACCCATAATGGCTTGTATACCTCTTTTTTTTCCCTGAGATTATATATCGGATTCTATCTGTGCACTATTAGATATCTGTTTTTCTAGCATTAAACCCTCTTACCTGAACAGTGACCTGGAAAGTGCATGATGTTAGGTAACGTGAGAAAGTTAACATGTGGAACTTGCATCTCTAAAATGCCTGTGTGACCTAAGCCTGTTATTTGGGATGGCTTGCTGGTAGGATCATTAGTTAACATCAAAGAAGCAGATGACAGCCTCCTACAATGCCGGGAGAAAGCTGAAAAGATCGATTACAGGAGTGATTAGCATGGGCACCACCTTTATGGGTGTTCGACAATGCACACAGTTGTGCCAAAACGGGTTTCTTAAAAGCACAGAAAGTCATTTAACAGATCATTAACCAGTCTCTGGGATATCTGGATATCATTTATAAACAGAAGAAATATAAATCGGTAGAAACTGTGAAAAATGACTGCTGCGTACACAGATAACCTTGGATGCTTTTGAGAAGGCAGCTGGGGATCATAATGGGATCTAATGCTGAGTTTTCTACTTTTCTTTTTATTATATTCAAGCCAAGGATCAGGTTCCAGAGAGAGAGAGAGAGAGAGACCGTACTTTTTTACATACTTCTATGAGCTTTGGAGGTCACTGCTCACAAACCATGAGTGATAATGGTATTGACTATATTTATACAATGCAAACACACTTTCCTTGTTAGCTGTCTCTCATAGTAATGTATAGCGTTGAAAATGAACAGGTTTTAGAATTTGGCATAATGACTTTACAAAAATGTCTAGTTTGAATGGAAAGCAATTATTAATAAATGTGTAATCTGTCATCAGGCCTGTGTGTTGAAATTGGGAAAATAGACATGGACTATATACACCAATTCCAGGTTGTGACTGCAGAAATAAACGTCAAGAAAAATGTAGCTTTTCTACTGATCTACTGATTCACTTATTAAGCCTTTCCACAACTAGAGACTGTCATTTGCACGAGGGCGGTATGAAACATTTCCAAAATTGCAGATAGAGTGAAATAACCAAAATCATTAGAAGACATACTTATACCCGCAAAGAATTAACAAAATGACTAACTGGCAGCCTTCACAAATGCATGTATTTTATTTGCGTGAAAGTCATTTGTCGAGGTTTACACACAGCGTCAGCCAGACGGGTTTCAGCTGGTGTGTTTCTTGCAGCCGTGCATGATATACGTTATGCCGCTATCCTCAGCACCACGAGCCGTGTTTACAGGCAAACAAACCCCATTCCCCAGGAATCTGAAACCACCAGCGAGACGTGTGCCTTTACATCGGCCCAGGGGACAAGACAACACCACCATCTGGTGTGTACCTTCACAGGGCCGCTCCTCCACTCTAATGATCACTATAATTATCTCAGATGTTCATTATACACCATCCTAATATATTTAACCATATCATGAATATGTTTATTGAAGACATGGGCAACCTAATCCTACATGTCTGATTCTAAATGTACAAATCAGACCAAGATTGTGCGATTCTTGAGTCGCTTTTTGAATTTAATCTAATCCAATGGTGATCACATATTTTATCCTTTTCTAGTTCAGCCAAAATGTCACATTTAAGAGTGTCTTAAAAGGGTGCTTAAAATAAGAACAAGAAAAAGAAAGGGATGGATGTTTATAGGCACTATTTTTGCCATGTCAGGAGCTTTTCAACAAACGCAGAGAAGTAGAAACTTGAACTCCAGAGGATCAGTGGATGAGGAATGTCAGGTCTCTCGATACGAAGGCTATTCTTTAGTTTGCCGGTCTATTTATTACTGGGAATGAGGGACTGAGTTCATATTACAAAGGAGCTGATCATTTCAAACTTTTTTTTTTTTTCTTTCACTGGAAACTGGTTATAAGCAAAAAGACCTGAAAGCAAAAGTCTATTAACTTCAAAGGGCTAAAATGAAGCCGCTCACAGCCAGCTTTCATAGCAACCAAAAACACAGAGCCCTGGCTGCTAATGATAATTGCTTTAGCCTTTCTGACTATTTGCATTAGCTGTGAGCGATGAATGCCAAGAGTAAATCTGAAGCATAGTTTTGTCCATGTTAATGGCAAACGAAAAACAAATATTTATGTTAGAGATTTTGGTTTTAAAAGTTCCTAATGCTACATTAAATATTAGACAAAACTGTTTTTATGTCACCTGGCTGAACTGGTGTTGTATTTCAAGGCTGCAGGTTGCTTTCATTTTCCTATTTTGTTTAAGCAACTCGATTTTAAATGCTTTTGAGCTTCACTTATCTTGTTATAATTCTAAAACTAATTTTCATTTTTTAGACAGAAAACATTGCCCCTCCCCGCTTGCAGAGAACAACTGGTGAGATTACTAGACACTACAGCTGTCATGCATTTGTTTATGACTTGACAGTCAGTCTTTATTCTTCACACGCAGACAAATATTTCTGGGTATCAGAAGTATTCTCAAACTGTTTAGCCCAGAGGTTGGCCTAGTTTCTGAAGAGGCCTAAAAGAAACCAGGCCCTTCCAGTCAATCCTGATTCAAGCAGTGCCAACAGTACTTGGAAATGCTACTCAGTCAAACCCATTGACAAGGAACTGCAAAGAAGCATTATTTTTTAAGTGTGCCATGTGTCAATCTAAAGAAAACAAAAATATTGTGGGCTGAAGCATGTTTAGATAAGTGTCAGCAACAGCCAGTATTTCATAATAATAGCAATATGTAATAATGGAGGGGTATTTTATTCCTACGTCTCAGAAATTACTTTCCGGGTTAAATTGCTGCGTGATAGGGGTGTAATTCGAGTGTCCTCTCTGGTCATCCTCTGACACTTCATAAACAGGTTCGAGCAGGAGATGAGGTTTGAAAATCCACCAATGTACACAAACCCTTTTATTCATAACTATCACCTACTTCATTGTTTTCACCTTACCCACATACCGAAGAACTACTCGACCAACCTTTCTAATCTGAAAAAAATGTATTATATCAAAACAGAATGATATAAAAGCCATTTCAAACCGCCTTCACTTGATAACGGTTTTGTTAAAAGCCTGTGAAGGTTTTGTAAAAATACACAACACACAAGGTGCCTGGTAGCCTAGGTGATAAACCAACGTCAAAGTTAATGCATAAGCATCTAAATACATACATGTAAGAGGATAAAATGTATTCCATCATTTACCAAATATATATATATATATATGAAAATGCAAATAAGTAAATTGTTTAGAGTCAAGATGAGGTAATTCCTTAAACCTGAACCATTCATAAACTAGAGAGGGAAAAAATAAAAAAGTCTGTAGTCCGATCTCCTGACGAGAACACCTACTCCCCTGCGGTGGCTGTGTTGCACGGTGCCATGACATCACTTTCCTGTTACTCATGCATTCCTATGTGCCGGGGCAGGTCCAGCGCTCGCCCCGATGGGCTTTGTTTTGATTTGCAGGTTCCCTGTTCTCAGAGAGGAATGAAAACCCCGGGCCTGCCTGCCGCGCCGAATCCGCAGGTCTGCCGTTGACCTGTGACAGTCCTCCGATTGCAGGCTCCTGCATTTGCAGCTGAAATGTTGCATGACGAGGCTCAGAGACCTCTTTGCAGAAACACGTCGCTTCCCCGGCATCTGCACCTGCTGAGCGCCAGAGCTGAGGCAATCAGGAGCTTTCACCTCGAGATGGGCGCAGAAGGCCGGATTATGTAAACAACTTGTCTGCCTGAATGAGGTGTCTTGACAGGTCCCATGTAGTCAAATGGCAATTGTTGACTCCTTACATTTCAAAAGTCACGGCTGAACGGTTTCATCTGAAACCCTCTGGGTAATAGTAGCCTTTTGAGGTTATGATATCTCTCTGGATGGAATTCAATAAAAGAAACTGCTTTGAATTGAAGTGCTGGAACGAAGCCAGCTCTGTTACAATACAATCAGTCTTACAGACAGAGAGAGAGTGGGGGAGAGAGAGAGAGAGAGAGAGAGAAATTGGACTTATCCTTTTGCTTATAACCTACTTCCAAGGTAACACATTTTTTTTTTCTTCTGCCGTAAAGGCTTTAGGGCTCAAGAGTTTGTGAAGCGGCGAAAGCAAATAGAGCAAACGGGGTGAACTGACTAAAAAAAGCAACAGCAACCTGCCAGTTGACCTTTGAAGAATAAAGCAGTGACAGATATTAAAACTAATATCACAGGGTTTTTAAAGGGTGAAACTAAATCCTACCCCAGTAATTTGTGCCAGAGAGCTTTCTATTACCAGTATTTATATATATATATATATATATAAAGACCTTTGGGATGGAAGATTTTAAAAAAAGACAGTGAGAGGAGAACTAGGCCTTAAGGCATGAGTTTGTTTTCAAATTCCGTCATTTAAGCTGGCAATTTTTCCGTCTTTTATTTGGTAACAGTGATACTTACCTCCAGATCTCCCCCTTTGATCAGGGGACTTTAAAAGAGCAGGTGAAAAGTCTAAGAAAGTCATTATATACTGAGTGATTGAATTCCTTCTTGAAACATGTCTCTGGGATCCACTCTGTTTCCTGTTGACAATTAGTCAGCAGGTGTGTTTATTAAAATTAAAAATGGACTCTGTCTGAGAGTGTTTGGTTCAGCAGCTGTGAAAAACACAGTCTTGGGTGGTCTAGCGTCATGAAAGGGGACTTAGCCTCCCAACACGGGATTATTACACACCCTTATCCAACAATTACACACAATGAGGGCTAATATTACTGTACATACCACAAGCTCTTTTTGTCTTCTCGTGTTTTCTTTTTTTCCACCTGCTATTGTGGGCTCCTTAATATAAACGTTTGTGCCATGGGTATAACAGATTTGTTATTCTGAATATTCAAAACTATTATTATACGTAGTTCATAAACAGTATTATAGAAAAAATGATTTATTTGAATACGTTTCGTTTATGCAACAATTAAATGTTGGTTTAATTATTTGGGGGAAAGTAATTGCAAGCTGTGGTTTCTACTGCAAAGGTGACTCAGAGCTCAATAAGAGTCATATACTGGCCTGTTTACTATGAGGAGACACGCAAAGTCTCTAACAGCTTAATGTACTGTTTTTCTCTCTTTCCAGTGAAAAACGCCTCCATAAAATTGCCACCCAGTTCGTATAGCATCCCTGTACACCTTAAATGTCTGCAAATATGCATCCGTTTTCAAGGTCAATTTTATTTCACTGAGTACTGCTTAAGATTCGGTGTAGATGAGCTGGGGTATCCAACTGTGATATCAGGTTGGCTCACACATAAAGAGTTTTTCTTTCGTCCAGAAACACTAGAGTCATATTCGGATGTTGTCTAAGCCGAGTTCCTTTCTAACCCTGATTACTTACAAGAGCCCCTTAAAACTGTCTATCAATCGGAAATAAGTACGTAAAATGAAGTACGCAACAGCTGCCCACGTCTTCAGTGCTGCCATGTGGGCACAGAGATATGGAGGCAAAATGTACTGCCTTCATCTAGCAGTGGATCAATATAAGTTAATCATGGGGAAGAAACAGACAGATAGATAGATGGCTAGATGGATATGAAATCTCAAAGGAAGATGTTCACTATATTTGGTCAAGATCAGGTGAAAAATTGCTAACTACTGGAAATATGTGGGTACCGGCTTCACACACTTTTAAAATAGGAAAACATAAATGTTTTTCCATTAATCAATCAATGGTGATAGTAATAGAAAAAGCATAAAGCGCCTCATGGAGATTAATTAGAAGCAAAACATTATAAAGTGATTGCAGGAAGAAATAAATGACTGCAATACCATTGACATTTTTTTCCCATTTTAGTTTTTTGCACACCCTGCTACCTAACACTCAGATCTATGTCTCCCTGTCTTATTAACCTTTCAAAAGAAATTCCTCCAGCTTTCTGAAAAAACATGTCGATGGGCTTCATTAGTTGTTGTTTTTTGAGTTTTTCTCTTTTTCCTTCTTCTGTAGATCATAGCCCGATAAGACACACCTTCTAATTATCTAGAGACAATTAAACAGCATAAACAGAAGAATGAATTTAGACATTGCAAAGGCACGATATGTAACAGTAAGTAAAGTGGGTTTCCCTTTAATCCGAATTGGTTTTATTTGCATAATTATTTTTTCTTGTAGTCTTCTTATTACTAGTACCAGTGCGAGTAGTAGTATTACTGTAAAACGCAACTTCTTACATCTTTAGGAAGTATTAATTTCTCCCCTCCAACAACCCCCTTCCCCTGACTACTACCTGAAAAAACTGGCAGAAGCCAAAATACTCTCTGATTAACAACGCTCATTCTTTAAGCTGTCACAACAGCTGCTCTGTTGCTACAGAATCCCCCTTACTTGAGGACTAAATCCCATTTCTCAGAGACTGCCATGTGGTATCCTGCACCCCCTCCCTCCCTCCCACTCTATCGCTCTCTCGCTCTCTCGCTTCAGGACAGTGCTGGATGAGTCTCTCTGAACGAGGGAAACAAAAGTGAATTTGCAAACGTACGCCTTAGATTGTATCTGGGATACACACAGCCCAAATAAACTAAAAAAAAGATTTGTTTATATGCAAACAATTCCAATAGTATAACTTGCTGGAACCTTATTGTGACACGGCAGGCGATTACAAACTGCAGAGCCGTTATCTGGTTGTCACATTTCTTAATTTGTTCAGTAAATGCCTTTCTGTGCCTGGGTATAAAATACTACAGGTTTACTAAAGTGCATGCATGCAGGTATTACTCCCCCCCCCATACACACACACACTATACAAACATCAGATAAATGGGTGGAACGCAACGTGTCAAGCGAGAGCAAGAGCTAAAATAGACCCACAATGACAGGCTGCTACAGTTAACATTTTTTTATCAGCCTGATAGCCAAACCCATTTATTCAAAAAAGAAAAAAAATGTAAAAGCTCCATCGAATGTGGTCTGGGGCCTTTCTAAGCTTGCTGACAGAAGTGTGATAAACACATTGGGTTGAAATTTAAGAATCTGACTGTATTCTTCTGATGAGTAATGGCGGAGTTCAAACACAATCTCTCATTAACAAAACAAAAAGGGTTCGAGTTCAGTGTAGCAAGAAAATAGAAAGGTTTTAACTCTTCAGCACAGCAGATGCATAATTCCCTTTTAGGCGCAGGAACAGTAAGTTCTTTAGTATTTTCGTATTTCGTATTTTTTTTTTCTTTTGAGTCTCATTAATCATTAAACGTTTTTCTTCAATGGTGTTGAGCAATGAAAATAAAAATAAAACAAATCGGCTACATTAGACTGCTCACTATTTATAAAATAAAGATTAGTAATCCATTCACCCTTCTACTTAAGGTTTAAAAAAAAAAAAACAGGAAGTATGTGTTGATTAAATGCACTGGAAATAAATATTGTCCCATGAGCCTTAATCAGTTTAATAGTTAATTTCCTAAATTATTAGTGTGTATGTTTGAGGAAAATGTACAAGAAACTAACAAATGCACAGTACTACAGAAATGTAAAATGTCTTAATTATCATGGGAAAGGAAAAAATCTGTATCTCATTTTAAAATGATTATAATCACATTTCATGAGAAATATTGAACACATAATCTCTAACCTGTAACACTGTAAGCTTTAGTAAAAAAGAGGTACAGTCAGTGTATGTGCATATGTGTGCGTGTTAACTAGAAGTATGAGAGGGTTTTCGGGAATGATAACAGCTATCAAGTGGCATGAAATAGAATCCAATAAGTGAAATGGATTTTTAACGAATAATCCCGGGATCTTGGACTCATTTCATTAGTCCTGGCAGGCTAGTTTAATAATGTATTTTGTCTAACTCTATAAAACTAACTTTTAAAAGTTCACCTCTTTCCACTTGTTTTCAGTCCAATCTGAACGAACAGATGTTGTTAATTATGTAATTTTGCTGAACGGGGAGAACAAATTATATTGTTTTCAACCAAAATAGTGATCAAACAATTATTCTGCCAAACCTTGTGTTTGTTGGCTCACGGCATCATTTTACCCATTGTTTTCATAGTTCTAAGAAACAATTTTTGTATAATGAAATTCGCCTCTCTGAAAGATGTAAACTATTCTGGGGAACCAGTAAATCTAAGTAAAGCTGCATTTGAAGGTACATGATGTTTTTTTTCCCCAACACGATATTTCACTTACTTCAAGCTCTTTATTAGCATAGTAATACTGATCTCATTCCAACAGGACCAGAAGCCAATCAGAAATGAATTGATGATAAAGCATGTCACGATAAACATCTGGGGTTATAAAATGAACCAAAAAGACGTATTAACTCTATGGTAGTTTATTACAGAAGAAATATAACTCTCAGTTCTGGTATACAGATAAATCCCATAGAAATAAAAAATAGAAAAGAAAACAATCCAAGCCTCCCGATTCAAAAAGTGTCACGTTCACATCTGACATCGGCCCAAACGCTTCAGTTTCATTATGGATTTCCAGCTTATAACCCTTTTGCAGTCAGCTTGCTTGTGTGCCATTCTTTCACAGTGGAAACACTTTAAACTATTAAGTGTGCTGCCAGTATCATTAATGGAGGAGTGTAATTTTCCTTCACTTGGCTAATGTCTAATGTGGTGCACATGGAAAAGCATCACTGATGGAATATCTTCACTGGAGAGTGAACCCATATGCTTGTCCTCAGAGCAGGTGCAACTCAGAGAGGCCACAGTGCATTAACCCCGACCCGCAGGAAACAGCCCTAACTAACGCGAGGGAATAATCATCAATTGCTGCTTTCATCTCAGCCCTTCCCTCAGAAAGGAATGTCAAGTGTCAAATGGAGGAAGAGACTGACACGCTGACCAAACACTAGCACTACGTTTAACGTTGCCGCGCTGCATGTCCGTGTTCCCCGGCCTGGCTGGTGGGGTCTGTTTGCAGTTTTGCACGGTTAAACAATATGATTTATTTTCCTCACACTTTCACTGTGATTTTCTCAAATCGCAATGTATTCATTCATCAAGATTAACGAAGGGGTTGATGTGAAAGGACGCGTTTACACTTTTGCTGCCAAAACAATAAATCAGACAGAATTGCAGAAAAGTCAAGTTTTATCATTATATAACCAATAGGAGACTGCGCAGTTTCTTTTCACCGAGTTTGTTCATATTGGGCTTTAGGGTAAAAGGTTTTCCTAATGCAAAGTATACTAGAGATACTTTTAACATTACTCAATAATCCTCAACAATTAAGTATTGGTGACACCAAGAAGGCCTGAAAAACTGTTTCTTATTTGCACAGCAGCCCGGTGTTGTGAAATGTACTATCGTTAAAAAAGACCTGATTGTTTAAAAATGCTATCAGGAGGTCACTGGCCTGGTTCTCAATGAAACACCTGTGGCAGAGAAGATATGTGACCCTGCCACTGTATGTGTGAAAATACAGGGTCTAGTAAACAAGAGCCGGTGTGTGTAATCCTGCGCGCTCCGTGCCACCCTCCACGGCGGCTTGGCAGTCGTCCCAGGACTCCAGTACTGCTGGCTATCACCAGTGTTTACTCAACTGTTCTCCTTAGTTAACAAAACCCTTTAAAACCTTAACTTGTAGCTACACAGATGACATGCAAGGACAGCAGTAAAACACCACTAGGGCCATCGTAAAGTCAACACAGGGGTAAACTATGGATTTGTGTGGCATTCCAATGTCATTTTAACTCTTCCCGGGGCAGACAGAGAAAGCAAACAGTTTTTGAGAAGTATCCCCTGCCTTCACAGCTCACATGACCCTCCACTTTTCAAGACTCCGTGCCGTTTGTAGAATTTATGAACCAGAGCACAAGAGTCACGTACAGAGTGCCTACGCGGCCTGGCATCGGGTCCAGAAAGGCAACTACTTCCCGCTTCAGTGTCTATTAAGCTGTGGGAATTGGGTCACACCTGCAGGTGCCAAGCTGGGTGATAAATGATGTTTCTTTAACTTTGGAAATGATCATTTCGCGTCTCACTGTTTACACGCTCTTGAAGTATAATGAAGTCCTTTCAACGAGCAGCCAGAAAATCCAATCCACTGTCCAAAAATATTTCAAAGAGCAAATGCCTCTCAATTAGTTAATGATATGTTCTATGTCAATTAGATATAATAGGATATAACAGCCTATCATTAGAGACCTCGGGCCACGCAGATTTAGAACGGCATTTCCTACAGCTCACTTTGGTGCTTTCACTGGCATCTGTGCGCAGCCTTGCAGGGAGTGTGTGAACTGTGCAGACAGTTCCTACATGTCAAGGGAGTGTTAGTTTTTTGTCAATCACAGCAAGTCGGGAGGCGCGTTTAATCAAAAATGTATAAATAAACGTGTGTGTGCAACAATAAACAAATTAAAGGACTGGTAAAGAGAGGAATACAAATCTGTTCATGTTGCTTTTTCATTCTACATGTGTATTCTTTGCGCAGAATGTGGCTTTTTTCAGTACATTAGTTAGATGAGAATCAAATCCTCACAGTAATGAATCATTGTGTAACACTGTGGAAGTGGAACAGAATTGCTTTACCTAAATATTGTACAGACTGAATTAAAACAGAATTCTAATTACAGCAGTTGGTTGCCTAAACATGTGAATATATGGTATCTGGTGGGGAAATATTTACCAAATGCTGCGGCTAAAGATCTACCCTTGCCATACTGGTTGCGCTGGTAAATAAAAGGCAACCTACACAAAAATGATGACACTGGAAAACTCTCCACACCTACAGCCCTGCAGTCTGCAGTCACAAACACACGCTCTGACCGTGGGATTTACAGAAGTGCGGGAGAACAATGTGCGAATGAAACAATGGCCAGCAGGAGGACTGCTTTTACCAGGCTGCGCGGTGCTGGCTGTGTAAACCCAACCTGAAGATTGCTGACCATTGTCTAGCAAAGAGGAACTCGGGGGGGAAAGGTCAGAGATTCAGACAGATGACCCCGGCCGGGCAGCCCGGGCCGCAGTGTCGGGGAATACGGTCTCATTGCCGAGCAACACTGCCGAGCACAGCAGGGGGTGAGGGGGGTGGGCACGGTCTTCCTTAATCTACATTTAACCTAAACAGACTCTATAAATATGCAATTCCTCAACGAGAATAAATAAATAGATACACATGCTCGATGTATAATGCTTTATAGCTAAAGATCTCGATATGATCGCAGACCCCCTTGTATGTGTGTGTGTGTGTGTGTGTGTGTGTGTGTGTGTGTGTGGTGGAGGAGGAGAGAGTGGGGGTCTTTCCTCACCGAGAGGCCGGAGCTCTGCTTTCTGCTCCTCTGTTGTGTGAAGCGCTCGAGCCGCGAGAGTGTCAGTCTAGACTGCAGCTGTTTCAGGGCCGTAATAGTCCGATACAGCCCCAGCTGAGACAGTCTAACGGCACACTGACAATACTAATTTGTTCCATTTGTAATGACCACATGCTATCTATTAAAATAAAACTACTTAAAACTAAAATTGCTGCAAATACACTGCATATACACATATATATATATATATATATATATATATACACACAAATCACAAAGATCAGATCGCTAAGACAGATATCGAAGTAGGTACGGAGATTGGCAGGTAGAATGATGAACAGGTTCACAGTGTCCGCGGTGTTTCGGTTTGTCAATATAGTTTGCCAATATGGAATATGAATATCAGATCTGAAAGGCGACGTTTTACACAAGGAACGCGCATCACAGAAAGGTCACTGGCCGACCGAGGGTCCTAAAACAGCATCTTAAATGATCCGAATGAATCAATAGTGACAGTTAAAACTAGAACCGCTCTTCAGATATCGACAGCTTTCTCCATCCAGCACAGCAGTCATCTCTCGTTGCTACGTTAGAGGATCTGACCTCTAATCCCACTTAGGAGCTCAGTGTTAAACCCCCGAAAAGGTCATTAATATTTATTACCGCCTTAAAAGATTTCGGCCAGGTCTTCCCTAACCCCCCCTTGCAATCTGTACCAATCCCACTTTTGGTCAACTGTAGTTTTTAGCTAATTTGTTTCTGAAGTGGTGATGAGTTAAAACCACATGCTAAAGCATTACTATTACACACATTTGCTATTCCACTATTTTTTTTTTGAATGCCGGAATTTTTCAGGTACAGTAAAACAAAAACAAAAAAATAAAATCAGTTTTAATGTGTGCATCTCCCCCTGCTATACAGAACAATCTCCAAGTATATTGAGAAGCAGGAGAAGTGAGACCCCTCATTGATAACCTCACAGCAGATCTGAAAGTAGACTCTTTCTCCCGTGCTGCGAGTCCTCCCCGCAGATCTCCGAGTTTGTGGTTTCTCTCGGTTATTGGCAGCAGGCCAGACCCAGGGGGCCTGTTTGTGGCACTGAGTCTCAGATGGGGGTTCCTGCTCTACGCACCTGTAGATAATGCTGGTATGTCCTACTTTTGAAAGCCCATGGGAAGGTGCACTGCTGTTCGTGTTTTGCCTCTGCGTCGCAGCATACTGTCGGGGAAAACAGGGAAGGAAAAAAAAAATGCAAATCAATGCTTCACTCAAGAAATTACTAATTAAAGAGGGAAAGAGTCAGATAAAGGGGTCAGACGTAACAAGGATTTTGCCAGTGTGAGATCTTTAATAAAGGGAAGTAGGACAGAAAGGTTTCACAGTCTTCTTCACATGTGGGAAACTCACATTTCACATTATTGAGCCTCTGATAACTGTAAGATTAGCTCTCGAGTGAATGTGGTGTGAAACTTCGGTGGCCAAACAAGATGTGCTACGTTTTTTCCCCTCCGTGTTCCAAAGATTTTGTAAAAAATAAAATAAAAACTTTGTCAAAGCAAAATGAGAATCCAGTTATTTCGAAATGATATTCACTTCAGTTTTCCAGGCATACTTTAAAAGCATCGAATCCAGCAGAAAATTAAACCTACATAACTTATTGAATAATTGTAGAAGACATTTTACAACTAAAACACAATCTTTCTGACAGTAATCCCATACTTCATAGGTTTCTCGAATTCTAATAATAATAATAATGTGTCTTTAAAAAGCATTGTTCAAACCTTAGTCATTTCATGCATAAACTTTCAACTATTTTCATCCCCATTTCAGTAGGCCAAACACAACTAAAGTAAGCGATGGATTCTAAATCTGAAAGGTTGGGTCATCTTTCGGGAAGAAAAAAGCAAAACAGCCTAAGTACACTTCAAAAAAAGAAAAGAACAAATCTGCCAGCATTAATGCAGCTACAAATTACCTCATTGATGTCAGTGCAACCCGATATTCTGATGAAATTTCCTCAAAGTCACTGTACACTTTATACATCATTCTCCGTCAAGTGCCAAAATATGCCTCAGTGTTCTCTTACCACAAATAAAATGTTGCTCTTATGACTTACCCTTTCATTAGAAACCCTTAATGGACCGGCAGCCTCGTCCCTTACAGCTAGCGGCGCACTGTTTGTTTATGTTACAATCACTTCAGAACTGAGGGGGCTGCGAGATTTATATTCCCCATTTACAGTCATCACATTTCACAGGAGATATTCATTCCCCTTCACTAATTCACTTTATTGTCCTATGAAAAGTATTAACCTCACACTGATACTGACTCACCGAGTAATTCTTTTTACCTTTCTTTCCTCAACATTAATCACAATCCATTTCATTATATAACAATGCATCATTTTTAAAGACGGCCTTTTACTGATAATAATTTTAAACTCGTTGGGCATAGTAAACAAAATACAATTGCAACACATGGACAAATCTAAGACAATAAATAGCTAATATACTTCAGTGAACTATACTGCACACATACAACTATGAGAACAAAACCACAATATTCACATTGTATTAGTGTATCCTGTGTGAGATGAAAAATAACTGTTTATGATCTTAGAAAGATTTAACTGGCATCTACAAAATAACCCTGAAAAGGAGATAGGAGAATTTACAATCTTTTGCTGCCATCAGGTGGACGGCCATAGAATGACACATTATACTTCGGCAGTTAATCCTTTGAAATGTGTTTAAATTATTCATATGCGCTGCCACATTGTAATTTTGATCATAGCACTAGTATTCAGAAGGCTACACAGATTTATTTATTTATTTCAAGCAAAGCTCACAAGAAAAGTATTGCACTAAGAGCAGAGCAAGATTTTTGATATGATGCAAATGCCACTATATTCGACTGTAACAATAATGTAAGGCCTGATATTTTTAAAATGTTATTAAACACAAATGGTGGAACTGAATCTACATTACTCTTTTTAAAAAATGATTGCAGTTCATTTTCATTAGTAGGTTAATCTGATGCTTGACTCTGCAGTAGATCCGTTTCATTCCCTGGCTCTACAGATTCACTCTCCGTGCCCACATTTAGCGCCACCTTAATTAGCACTTGTTTTGGCAGCGTAGTAAAGAAAAAAAGACATAAAGCCCCTATAAAAAGAGGTGTAGAAACGGTAGAAGGGATGTTCCTGCGGCAGATGTTGTTGTTACTTTGAGGCTTGTTAATCATCCTCGAGGGGATGTCAACAACCTCCCGATTCATTCAATTGGAAAATAGCTGGATTAAGATATTCCTTTTGAAGAATCGCGGCCTTGATCTCTGCTCTGCGAGGATATCCCTGCTAACAACTGGAGAGCAGGGCGCGGGGAGCCGGCCCGGGCTCCGCACAGGGATTAGGGACACATGCTTTTCCGATGCACACGAGGGAGATGGGTTTTAGTGGCCCAATAAAAATAGGCAACGATCTCGGTATTGTTTTCAGAAAGTAGGTGCTAATTTGATAGCGGGGTGGAGAGAGATAGACAGATGTACAAATTATACACACACATACATATATATGGCCTTGCTATGGGTTCAAAAATCTCACATTATTTTCTTATTTGTGTGTTTCATCCATGGACTGAAATGATACATGTATTACAGGCATTGAAATGGTATCTTATGGGTTTGGTATGTCAACATGAAAAGCAGCAAGAAGAAATCATGACAGATTGGCAAGCTTCAGTGAGATACACGTGATAAGACACCTACATTTTTTTTTACCTAAGTTGTGTCATACATGTCAGATCTCTTGCTATCATGTTTAAAACACTGGGGCTAATCTGGGGCTCCTTTTCCAAACAGCAAATTGCAGCGCGTTTTCCAATTTGAATACCACCTTCCATATTTACTGGTGGTTTCAATTTCCACAACAGAGACTATTAACACAACACACAGCTTTATAGAGAGAGAGCCAGATCACGTGACACGCAACGCACGCGCTCTGGAACTGCCGCCACTTGTCTGCAAAAACGGCTCACGCATCAATCAGTGTGGGATGACTTCAGCCACTTAACACTGGGGGTAGATTGAAAAGCAGAGTACCGTGCAAACACGCCGCATAGCGCCACTCTCATATATAAAGTGTCTGAGCAGAGCTGAAGGCACCGTTCGGACAGCGCAACGCTAGCTGTGTATCAAATGAAGATGCATTGCCTATATTTTCTTTCCACATCATTCAAATCACATCTCCATAAAATTAAGGGACCCATATTTTATTTGACTCTTAGCTACTGTTTAACAAAAGGGCGGGGGGGGCTTCCAATCCTGCTGTGAATGTGCCCACACTGGCAATAAAAGGGACTACAAGGAAGATGAATGATAGTATTGACTTTCTATAAACCATTTATTTTATCTTGGAAAAGGGAAATGAAGCATGTAAGGCATCATCAAGCTGAAGAGAAATACTTGCAGGCAGTTTTACCAAAGCCTTATAATAGCCTTAACAGAGCTTAAGCAGGAAAATACACGCATCGTTTACAGCGACGCCCAGCAGGTTTGCACAATCCCAGCGCCGGAGACAATGCCGGGTGATGCAAGCGTTGTGGACATGATTATATGTTCAACACATGTATCTAAAAGCACACATAACCCACCCTTCGATAAAGATGTGTAGAAAAACCTGAAATTCATGCTCTATCAGCATTCCACCTTCCCCACAAAATAAACGTAGAACAATTTACACAGGGGAGAGGTGAATATTGATCCCAGTGACAATACTAGCAAACCACCAACATACACGGCTTCAAACTTCTCAAGGGGCTGCAGAATAAAAATGTTCCCATACAGCCAGCATTTACGAAGATCGTTTCACACAAGACAAGTGTCTAACTAGGTACATAATGGGCCAGGGACCCTAAATACTACCAATTACACAATCTTGCCCCCTCACATTACCTACAGTGTCAAATTCAATATATATTTTTGTACCAAGAAAGTACATTTTAGCAGTTGCTTCTTTAGAAAGTTCACCCAACCAAAAACTGGTTTGTTCTCGGCCTGAAGGTCACTGCTTTTCGAGCTACTTAAGTGATCAGTTAATTAGAAGATACATGTAGGCATTTGGGGGACAAATTTATTTAATTTCATTTTCTGGATGTGGCAATTTGTTTGTATGATAAAGTTACAAAGGCAAATTGGTAGGAGTGCGAATAAAATAAACCTTCAGCAACAGTCTAACAAGGCCTGATGAGTTATTGTTCTTCTAAAGAGGCCACATAAACAATATTTAGCATTTTGATCAAATACGTGTAGGATTTTATGTGGCAAAATACGTCTAAAGCTTCAAATTGAGGTAGTAAAACGGAGTTTAATGTCTTAAAGTCCTTGATTTCCCGATTCTCTCCTGAAGAATCCCGTGCAAAGACTACTTTTTTGCCAGACCGTTCCAGACTTGCTTGAGTTTAGCTCCATCACAAAACCGGATTCGCTTTGAAATATAACTTGCCTGTGAAGCCAATGTGCATAAATAAAATAAAAAAACTCTTATCTTGATTAATCTATCCATCTGCACGATACAAGGTGAATGGAAGGTGGCACAAATTACTTACAAGAATGTTTTGAGTGCTTATATAAACAGCCCTGGGCCACTCTCCATACCATCCGTCACATCAGGAATTCTCCCGAGGCCCCTGGAGTCTCGGGCTTTATTTAGAAAGACTGCAATTGCCAGTGAAGTCATAGGTGCTGATTAGGAGGGGGTTCAGAGGCTATGGACTCCTCCAGTTTACATGATTCCCCCCCACGAAATGTACAGAAGTCTTTAATAAAACATAATCTTGAACAGATAGGAGTTCAGATACAGAAAGAGTTATGGGTTTAGTATTCCCTTTCAGATACTTAAAGACAAGCAGTAGACTATAAAGCAACTTTCTTTATTATTTAGTCGCAATCGTTTAATAAAGAAGCTCTTATGACCAGTTTAATAGCTTACGAGTAAATGCTCCGTTCCACAGATCCAGAAGTCTTGAAACCGAGCCAGATGCATACACAGAAACGGCTGTACACTCACTATGAAGGATAGCAAATGAGATCCAGCTTAAAGCAAAATCACCAAATCAGATCAAATCAAACCAAAAAAGGACCAGGAAGTGGACGATTCCCTCATCCGGAATGGCAGCCTGCGAAATAATTCACAAAATCGGATACAATGCCAGGTTCCATCATTAATCTTATTCCGCCCCAGGTTAAACAGCATATTAGCACACATTTTTCACAGAAAAAGGTTCATTTTGACTTTGAACGGCAAACTTTATAGGCCACAGGGAGAATACAGCAACTGTAACAACTCTATATCATACCTCTGCTTGCTTCTAGTCATCCCTGTTGCCCATTTTCTATCCCATTAGTTAATTTTCCTTTTGTTCATGCCTGCCGTCGGTGGTGATTTTATTAGCACAGGCCAATAAATGAAGGACACTTTGTAACCTATCCACAATGACCTCAGTGAGATCTATAATTAGTTCGCCATTAGACACATGCTAGGCAATATTAATAACAAAAGGACGCTTTTCAGTAGCAGCTCAAAAAACAAAAGCACAAAGACACTCCGGAGATTGGCATGGTAGTGTGTGTTAAGGTCTTGCCTGAAGCGTTCGGCACCGTAAATCACGTCGGAGTCATGTCAGACAACGACCACGCATTTAACAATTGCATTAATAGGTAAAAGCAGGTTGCCAGGGATTTCCCTCTTGTCCAGCGTTCACCCAGCAGCCATCATCTGGTTAATGCTCAGGCCTTCTTCTCAATTAAATTAAACGACTGTTGTGCCCTACAAGTGGAGGCCGGTTCTTCAGCGCTGGCTAATAACTGATGCTCTGTACTACAGCCTAGCAAGGCTAATTGAAAATTGCCTCTCAGGAACTCATGACTGCACCATGATTGAGAATCTTAAATACCTCCCTGCAAAGCTGAATTAAAGCCCATTGACACGTACTTCCTTTGAAGTGGAGAAATATCTTTGCTGCCGACTATTCCACGGTAAACGGATGATTAAAAAAAAAAATCAACAAATTAATACATTTCTATAGGTCGTATGTTCTTTGTTATCTTATACAACTAATAACAACAAATCTCAGTCGGTTAACTCTACAGAGTACAAAATCATTCACCACACTACAAACAAACTCTTGTCAACTGATTCATAATCATACACTGAAATATTCCTGGCCATTTTCTGTCAAACTTGTATTGCCAACTTTAAAGAGTTGTCACCTGTTTGGACTTATTGTCTTTTCCAGTTCTTTATTTTTTTCAAATTCACACCCTGATGGTAATCACCCACACATGACACTACGTGGTGAAGTCAACCCTAACCTTTCATGTGCAGACAAGTCCAATAAGAACAACAAGGAAGTTTAGCGTGAGTCAAGTTTATTATTATATTAAATCACAAAAACAACCGTTTCCCCCTTGGCAAAGACTACCCGCATTGCCAACATACACAGAGGGTACCTCGATACAATAACTGCATGCTACATCAGTATTTTTGTACTCAAACTACATCTCCTTCACCACTTAAAGACCGAATACTCACAGATAACACCACTGTGGAGAGTACAGTACAGCACTTTTCATGGACATTGAACAAAGTTACAGACCATGACCACAAACACTGGGTCACAGATACAGAAAACAACTAAGAGTCCAGCTGCAAACAGCTGTGCGGGGATTTTTCATCTTAATTGCAAAGAATAATTAAACAAGTTTTCTGATTGAGGACATCACTAAAACCTCTTTATTGTAATGTTTATATTTTATAAGGAAAAAGGTACAGCTGTCAAAATGTTTGTGGACGCAGGCAGAATGAAGGCTGGAAGTAAAACCCATGAGTTGTGTCCAAAATGTTTTAATACAGCTAAACTAGTGGCAAACTGAAGTTCACCTACAGAAACAAACAACTGTTCTCCAGAATCCTGCACCTAGAAGTTGTGCCCTCTGTGCTCAAACCATTACATTATTTAACAGGTGCCATCAACCGAGCCAAACTTAATTCATCTGCAGCCATTAACCTTAAAGGAATGTATAATTAAGTAACATTTGACATGTGTGTGGTTTAGTCATGTTAGAAGGTTAGATTTTATCAAGTTGTATTAAACAGTTTTGCTGCCATTATTCTGCCACAAATGTAATGTCACAGATATCGTGTTTACAAATTATTTGAACAGTTTTTGTTTAAATGGTCCTTTCCTTACTGGGATTCTAGTCTTGATATGATGGGATAGAAACACAAACTTCCCTGGCCAGAATGTGGCATTTCTCACTACAGTCATTTTCTGGATTTTCCCAAGAACACACCATTACTGTAATTAAAATGTAATTCTTGTCAGCCCCAAACTATTCCTGTTAAAAGGTGCACATTTATTCGATGCTGTTCCAATACCATGGCATTAATAAATATAATTAGTGGTGTGTCTGAGCCATTAAATGCTGATTCCAATGAAATTATTGCAGACTAAAAACACTGCTGCACGATATGCATTCTTTGCCATATCACCACACAGAGAAATTAAACTGACACAGAATTACAGCCGCAGCTCTCCCAACAACAGTCATCCTGTTCTGAAGCAATATTTTAATTAGTCCCTAAACTACCTCTCAGATTTTACTTGTCATGTTCTTGCACAACTACCTTTCAAGCAAGTCTTAACACAGATCCCACTGTTTGTTGTTTCAGAGAGGAAAAAAAAAAATGTTCAGTTTGTCTGTGGAAATAAAAGTTTCACATTGTAAAATAAATCACAAGTAAATGAGCTTTGACACGAAACCTTTCCTTGCCCTCACTCTAGCCCTCGGGTTATTTGCATTGATGGTGTCAGTATCTATTACACACTGATGTCTCCAACAGTAATGATACTAACAAATAAAAAGAAATAAATAAAGTCAAGACGGAAATTGAACTGCATGTCATCTGACTGCAGTTTGTTTTTCTATTTCGTTCCTGGGTCGTGTTCTTGGTTCATGACCAAATTTGTCCTCAGTGAGGATATATGGCACAATTACAAGTTCGGGGATTTAGTAGCTCATAATAATAATAAAAAATAAAAGCACTTTTTCAATACACTCCTAGAAAAACGACATGGCTGGACTGACACGGGATCTCAAACTGAGCTGAACCTGAAATCAATGAAGCCGAACAAGCTTAATTAATTGGTAAAGAAGGAAAACACTTAAAAATACAAAACACCATTATAACATTCCTCAGACCAGGAGACAATCATAAATGGTTGCAAAACAAACATAAAACAACGGAGCCTGCTTGAAAACCATTATGAAGTACCCTGAACAGTACCCTGGAGCATGGCAACTCGTCTGCTTCCTGCGTTTGATTAGCACGGGCAGATTGATTTGACTGGAACGCACAAATGAAAAGCAACATTTGAGTAAACATGAGAAGTTTGGGATGATTACAGGAAAAGGAGAGGAGGACATGAGGTACATTTTACACAATGCAACTGAACATGTTCTATATATTGTGGATATAAACATGTACACACACAATAATTATGTGAACAAATGCCGATCCAGTCTTCTCATTGGCAACTTCATAGAACATGTTTGATCCATTATATTTAATACACATCAACACAACAACAACACAATCTTTAGAGAGAATTTCTACATACAAACTTGACTAATGTTAAACTCATGACACAATTTGATGTATACTGTATTTATTTTGTTTGCAAATTACTTGATATTCTATGTACATATTTTCAGACTCTTACAATCTAGGGATGAATGTTGGGTTGGTTTATGCATATAAAATACAGGTTCCTACATTACCAAGAGCTGCAACGAAAATGCAGTTTTTTTTCCAGCAGTGTCTCGTCTTAATTGCAAGTACGGGAAAGACAATTGCTTATTAATTAAGTGTCTTCAAGCATTGTCTTGAGAAATCCCTTTATCTTCACACAATTCACTCAGCACGGAGAGGTTGTCGTCTTCGGCACGCGTCCATTCTTCTCCTCTTTTGTTGCGGTTCTTCTTCAGCTCCGCTTTCTGCGTTTTGACTGATGTGAACCTTCAGGTGCAGCCTTGGGCTCCTCCGACTTGGCCTCCCACAAAGCATTTCTCAAAAACCTAGAAGCTGCTCCTTTGTCCAGGCGGGCCGCTCTCTTTCTGTCAGTGATTTCTTTCACTTTGTTCATGTAAGTTCTTATTCTCTCCTGCACAATGAAACAAGTTTATGGTGATTCCAAAGCCATTGTTGACAGTGTTTATTCACTAGAATTTCATGTGACAGTAGCAATTACAATTATCTTGCCATAGCTTTGCGAGTGTGTGTGTGATTGCAGAACAAGCACCTCTCTGAGACAACACTCATTATAATTTGGCTGTGTGGATCCAACCAAGATCATTCTCTACAAGCAGAAGGTATTTTCTGCCGTCCAAAAATTGAGAAATATCTTTCACTTCACAGTACGTAAGTATTCAATAAGTATGTGAGGGTAATTTAAAGGTTTGAATACTTAAATATGTATCTATTTGCAAGAAACAATGGAACAAGTTGTATAGCACAATTATTATTTTTAAATAAAGTATGGATATTGGAATCCCCATTTATATGTGAGTACAACAGCATTGGAACTCTTCAAAGTCAAATACACTGCTCAGCAGGGAAAGACAAAAACAAATCTAAGAATTGTGAAATAAAACTTAAAAAAAAAAAAAAACACTGACGTTTATTGGAAGGGCAAAACATCTCAAGGAACATAACTATTAAACAGTAAACTCACAATGCACCTCTGGCCAAAATAGAAACATGTGAGCTAACTTAACTTGTAAAAGATAACCAATCCCAGACATACACCTACTTCCACCCCCAGAAAAAGAAAAAAAAAAACTGATTACACAGCCAACATTATGATCCCTCACAAGACATGCGAAAGATCTACTCAGCTCTGTATCATTTTATTTTTTAAAGTAGTAATTCTGTGCGGGATTGCATATCGTTTAGAGTTAGATAGTAGATATAACAATTATGTGATTAATAAACAGGAAACTAATTATCTGGAGCTCGATATCAGAATGGAATTCTTCAAGAAAAAAAAAAAAAAAAAAAGTACGAGACCACATCTCACGTCTACTGCCAAAAAAGCTTTTATGCGAGGAGAATTACAAACAAAAAAAAAGTTATTTATAGGAAGAGAAAATTATGGCTCGGTTTAGTGAAGAAGTTGTTTTTGTGCTGATGTAGGAACTGAATTCATTTTGGTTTCAGATGTAACCCATCAACAATTTACATATTTACATATAAACACATGATTTTATGCATTTCTATTGCGGTAATTTTGTAATTATGTATTTTATATAAATGTGACTACAGTATATTGCTTCTACAGTAGAGAAAACCATTTTTGAAGCAGTTTCCTTCATAAAGTGCTTGTGGAAAAATAATACGAAATGTTTACAAAGGGTTTAGATATTTGGATGATTTCTACACTTGTCCTATCAAATGATTTTAAGTTTATATACAGTAACTTCGTATCCGATATCAGATTTATGCAACTTTATTACTTGCGAGACATTTGTAGACTTTGGAAATCACAGATATGCTGCCCAACTGTGTTAAATATATACAGTACAGATGCTCGGCTTAATATACAAATACTTTATATTTTATATTTTATTTCTTTGTAAACAATATCTGACCGATTGTAATATCTCTATCGAATTGTGCCTTGTTATTTGTTTTAAACCAAAATAAAATATGTCATATCCTTGCACAGGGACAACATATGAGGCAATATTTGCTGGAAAATATACACCTTATCTAATGTACAGTGCAAGCCTTCTGTTCTGACCACTGTGTAATTGAAGGAGAAATAAAAATGGTTTTGAGATTCTTAGAATAATTGAATTTCAAGATGTATCCTGTAGCTGGCAAAAGATAAACCAGATCACAAAACACCACGTAAAACTGTCACAACTGTCACGTTTCCCCATATAACATAATAAGACTATGCCAAAAAAGCTTTCAGACTGCATTAGAAAACAATTTCCATATAAAAAAACATATCGATAGTTCAGATCTAGGCAAGTATAGTCACAAGCCGGGGTGAAGTCTATACATTTTAATCGGGATTTTACTATCCCCTAGCGTCACATCTGTTCTTGCCTGGTCAATCCAACAGCAGAAAGCAGATGTTTGTGCGTTTGATTTTTAAATAATAATAATAATAATAAAATACTTACCAATTCTTGTTTAACTGCGTGCTCTTTGGGGTTTATCCCTTGTGTCACCAAGTATACTGCCAAAGGAGAAGAGATTAGATGTATGCATACACACAAAAAAGAAATAATCTTTGTAGAGGGATGTTCTGATCAGAAATACTTACTCCAAAACAAGGAATTCAGGGAATAAGCCGAGACCAGATCCAGTTTTGCTTGTTCAAGGGGGTCCAACTAAAATGAAAAGGCACAAATCACTATTCCACCTTCATACATATACAGTTTAAATTGACAAAGAAATTAAACATTACAATTTACCAATTCATCATCATTTAAGAATACTGAACTTCTGTGTATATATCTTGATGATAATAGTGCAGAGATATCCCTGGTATTTAACCTTTAATGTGACTTACTTTCTGAAGAAGCTCGCTCCTAGAGATGGACATCATGGTCTTGATCATCTCATTCACAGAGCCCAGGGAGGACTCAAAGCCTGTCAGGTACTCTGCGATCTCTGACGGATAGTCTTCCACAGGGACATCTTCATCGGCCATTTTCTGAAAATGAAAATAATGTCTAAAAACACAATGCACTGGCTAATATTTGCACACGTCTCACATGTCAACACCTCATAGCATGTGAAGAGTCTAATGTAAAAGTAGTTTTCTGTGTTTTGGGGACATGTGAACGAAAAATTGAACAAAATGTTTGCAAAGTTACATTCTGTAGAGAAAAGGTTATATTTCGTACTGACTGGTTACATTGTTAAAACGTGACTTAAATCAAATTACTAGCGTTAATATAACTCTATTCCACTAATGAACAGGACAATGTTTTCTTTATTAAACAAACCCATAGCACAAAAATCCTGAAATTACCTTACTTGGCATCTTAAATATGATGTATGTCTATATTTTTAAATGAATATTAAAACTGAAATAGGCTAACAGGAATCGCAATTGTTCTAACATACTGTTCATTACGTTGCAGCAAGAAAATAAAACTATATCTACAATAATGCGAGTAATAAATAAGATACAATTTCGCAAAAAGAAAACACTAAGCTCACCACAACTTCCACACGCGTTTCACAGCACACTTGTATTTCCTGGGTTAAAGGTGACATTTCAGGAAATGGTTGTTGCGCGTTGCATTGTGGGAATTGTAGGCCTCTACTATAATGCAACGGTTGTAACTGTTGTGGTTTTACATTCTCCTCGTTAGAAACTTGTTTCCCAGTTAAAAGAGATGATGTGATTTCAACCATATGCAAATCTGGCATTGGGATGAATGGTCTCATACAAGATAATACAAATGCATTTTAAAAATAGGATCCAATTTAAAACAATAGTTGCACCTGTTCCTATGGCTACATCTTGACACAGAAACTAAACAGACAAAGACGGACAGCTACTCGTGTCGTTCATTTCCATCTTAACAAACCGTCTGTAAGTGCAAATGCAATGGATAACTGCGATCTGGAGAAACTCTCTGTCTGCACGGGAAAATTAGATCCTCCTTTTCAGCCACTGATAACAAATTATAAAGTGAATGTCCCGAGCAACGTCAGTAAAATAACATTAGATCTACTAACTAGCGACAGCGGGGCATCATACAAAATTGTAAGTAGGAATATATATTTAATTATATATCTTGGGGATGCCAGCATGCAGCAGTGGATCGATATAGGCTGCTGATGATGATGATGACATATACCGTGTTTTCAATGATATATATTTTTCAGCTGGGTGGTGACGGGTCAAAGGTTATTCAGCTGAAAGATGGGATGAACATCATTGACATTGAAGTAATAGCTGAGGATGGCACGACTAAAAAGTACACCATCCAGGTAACTAAGCTGTCCGCCAGCACTGCAGAGCTGCACGGTCTCCAAATACCTGGGCATGCGCAGCTGCAGCCGGAATTTGCTCCGGACGTTTTTGAATACACATGTGAGTCAAATTCAAATATCTATCTGTCGATCTATATACATAGTTATGTATTCTGTGCATTGCTATTCTGCTATTAATATATAATTGTTTTCCAATGCTTTGGCAGGTACTGTTGCTTTTTGTATAACTGCTGTAACTGTGCAGCCAAAGGTGCCAGACAGCAACATGCAGGTGTCAGTGCAGGACGCAGACGCATGCGTGGCTGTGCAGCTGATGGTTGGAGAAACTCTGGTTGAAGTCCAGGTTTCTTCAGCAGATGGCACCAAATCCCAAGTAAGAAACTCATCGCCAGGGACAGACATTGCATTGAAATGAACAAGTGTTTCACAGTGCTACCCATCAGACAGTTCAGAAGAGCTGGCATGGGCAAATAGGTAGCCAATCTTGGATCATTTTTTATAGCACATCATATGTATATTGTCTACCTTTGAAATATACAAGTCAGTTAAAGAAGCATATTGTTTTCTACTTGTCTTTTTCAGCTGTACACAGTCGTGATCACTCGGGAACAGATTCCTCATATTGTCACTTTCAATGATTTAAAAGACCAGATCGAGTTTGAGTGTGCTATCTCTCTAACGGCATTTTACAGGCCTGTCTCAATTAATGGGAGGTAAGGCAATAACAGCCTTTACAGGGCAAAGTAATGTTTAATTGGTTGATCTCTTGTATAAGCCCTGACCCAAAACCAAGTCTGTAACCTCTATCCCTAACCTGGGTGCCAGCGAAGTGTGGTCTGGGGGACGAACGGACGGCCGTTCTGGACTTTTCCAGAACGTCCAGATGGCCAGTCCGCCCCTGTCTCTGTCTCAAGAGCAGCTGTACATTCAGTGTGGTATGAATATTGTCTAATAATTGTCATTAATCCAATATTGGCACCAAATGATATGAAGTATGACCTCCAAATTTCTTGAGGACATCATATAGGCATCTACCAGCATACCAAGTTTGGTGAGTTTCTGTCTAGTAGTTTTCATTTGATGGCCATTTGAAATATATGGCGGAATAATAATAATAATAATAATATTATTATTATTATTATTATTATTATTATTATTATTATTATTATTATTAATAATAATAATAATAATAATCAGAACAATTACAAAAGGTGGTCCAGCCACCTTTCGTTGCTTGGCCCCCTACAAATAATATATCAATGTGTTGTGTAATCACTGGGGTTCCTATTGCCTTTTCTGCAGTGATCCAAAACACATCTTTTCAGCTCCATACATCGACGTCCTCACCCGAAGGTCAAAGGTGGACCCCCTGGATGAGCGTCCTCTAGGAGAGGGCTGGAAGACCCCCGAGTATGAGGTGGAGAGGAGGATGAGCGCAGCCCTTGTGAAGTGTTGCTTCAGCTTTCAAGGTACATACTCTCACTTGTGTGTGAACCTGTGAACTGTGGCTGAGAATAAAAAAGTTTGAATAATTACTGATGAACAAGCGTGACCATTAGCAAACAGAAGCTGTTAGGAAACCTTCCTCAGAAGACAGTCTGAATCAGTGATGCTCAAATGTTTTAATTCGCACGACATCTGGGCGAGATTTCTTCAGCATCCACAGCAATTAGTGGTTGGAATATTTTAAAAGGATGGCTGGCGGATTAGGAGCATTTATCAGATAAGGCATTCGTGTAAACTAGATTATGCTACATTACTCCCATTATTAATTGTGTTGCCAACATTTCTTTTTTAATGACATTTTAATTAGAATTACCATCAGGTGAATAAAATGTGTTTTCTTTCTTAATTGTAAGGTTGTGAGACTGTTGTGAAATTCTCAGATCTCGGGGAACATGCGATACACTGTCCACATAAGCAAGAGCCAGAGCTGGATGCAAAGGTCAGCATTAAATATTGACAATCTGTTTTTATCAGAGTCACGGCTTTGGATTTCACTGTGGCTTTCATCTTTTTTAATATGAAAATAATAAATATGCTCTACAAAGATCCCTATTTGGCAGTGTATCTAATGTATTTTATTAAAAGACAAACAAAAACAATACAAATAGGCAGTATTGTAAAAGTTTATATATTTATGAAGTTACATATAAATGTACGCCAAAAAAAAGTGGTATAAATATTTGTTTGTTATGCTTAGCAAAATGTTGTTGCTATTAAAAATAGGTGGATCATTTCAGTTCATGTCACTGAAATGAACCTCATGCACGGTCTACAACTAGTTTGTTTATCACTTGGTTACTGTATTACTGGTTGTGGCATTGCTAGGTTACTCTTTTGTGGGTCGCATTTAAAAGATCCTTCCGCCACTACTTCAAAAACATTTTACAACCTGCTTCAACGTGGCCGTGTTAGCCATGAGTACAAAAACACAGTGGGGAAAAGTATTCAAATGTAAGTTATCTAAATATATCATGATAAACATATCTGTTCCAAAACAGAGTATAACTATAATAATGCACTAATAATTATTTCCTTAACAAAAACAGTAGGAATGATTGTTTTAGTAAAATACGAAATGTCTTCTCTTTTCAGGAGGTCACAGACTCGCAGTGGTACAAGACTGACTTTGCATCTTCAGATAGTCCTGAGATTCAGACCAAACATACTCTAGAGGTACAATACAGTCATTGTGGTTTGATATTAATATATTAAGGCAATGCTTTGACTAGGGATGAGGATGAGTGTGGGGTTTGAGGTTCCTCCACAACAATCTAAGAAAAACACTTTTTTAAAGGCAAGAAACTGGGAGAGGAGACTGCACAAAGCATTGGGAGACAACGACGTGGACAAACTCTGCCGTCAAGCCGACGAGCACATTCAACTATACAAACAAAGGCTTCCCAAAGCAGGCATGTTTTTTGTTTGTTGTTGCTCTCATTTATTATTCATCTAACTTTGAGTCGAGGCAAAATCCATGTGTTGAACCAGAGCTGTGAATTCATGATTTGTTTGCATGTTTCCCTTCAAATGAAACAGAAAAGCAAAGCGATACTATTGAAAATCATAAACCAGGATGGATCCAAACTGCATTTAAACATTTTAATGAAGCTCTTTATTCCTCATGCACCTACACGCCGAGTATATTCTATACAAATATATCATTCCCCTGACATCCTCCCACATAGGCAAGATAATTTGGCTGAAGTGTATTTCGCGAATAATAGAACACATTATTTATATAAAGATCTCATTGCTAGATACCCAACTTTAAAAGAGAACTTACACAGTTACACAATTTACAATCTAGTGTGTGCTTTTGTGCATGAAAACTAAAAATAAAATGAGAGGAATAACTAAACATGACTGCTGGCTGAATACTAATCCCAGTACTACCTCTTATGCTCGAACTCAGGAGACCTTACTCAGTATGAAGGAGTATCTCCTCTCGATGCTTTGCACCACGTAGCTGTAGACTATGCTTCAGGGATCAGCCTGAATTCAAGAGATCCAAGGCTGCACTTCTGTTTGGGTCTGGCCCTGGAAGAACACTATTATGCTACTGAAATCTACGGGCTGAAGAAAAAGGTACAGGACAAATGGCACGGCATCCTTGTAGGTTCTCTACCATCTTGTGTTTCCTATATTGTGTTTCAAAAGGTTTCCACTGTATTTATTTCTGATTGAACTGACTGTGGATATGCGATTGACTCAGCCTCCCGACAGGGTTATGAGCTTCCTCTAAAGATGTCTCCCTGTTCACCTCTTGTGCCTACACTCACAGAATCAGACATAATGAATAGAAATCCGTGTTAATTTATCTAGACCATCGTGATGCACTTAATCAGTATTAAGTGGGGATGAAGGAGAGTTGAATTTGTTCCCCTGTGGTGAACACTGCTTTGGTCTTCATCAGGCCAAAGAGGAAACACAAGACCTCAGCCATGCCAAGGCTGCTGGTAGGGAAGAAGAAATCCTGGCTATTTGTAGGCTGCATGGACTCCAGGGTCAGCCATCTCTGGAGAACCAGCTCAAAGCTTTGGATGCTGAGTTTCAGCAGCTGAAGGAACAAGGCCAGTCCAGCAGGGCTGACTACATCCAGACCCTTTTCATCTGGCTATCAAAGCAGGCTGGAAAGGTAACTTGGCAGTTATTTATACTTCAAAGAGATGTTCCTTTCCACGAAGAAGGTCAAGAGGGTTTTTCAGAAGTTAAGCCTTTTTATGTGTGTGTTTCGTGCTCAGTGAAACTCTGATTTTATATTTTTGTCATGGAAACCAATTTAACTACAAAAGATTCATTCAAATGACTGCAATTTCAAATAACTGTTGTAATTACAAAAACAACAACAATAATTATAGTGTGTATCCCCTTGTTTAGAGTGGAAGGGCTATGGTTTCGGATGAAGAAAGTCCACTCCACCGAGCATTTCTGAAGTATCTGGATGCCTGGTCTTTGAATCCTGAGCACTGGGAGTACAATCTCTATGTAGGCAGGCATCTACTGCTGCAGGGGAAATGCAGAGAAGCACTACAACACCTACAGAAAGCTCTCGCCCTGCAGCCCTGCAGAGCGTCCACGAGGTATCGACTCAACACAGCGGCGGCCCTCGGCAACTCTGCTGTGTTGGAGCTTTTGAGCTTCTTGCTTTTTTGTTTTGGCGTAAATGCTGGCTAAAATAACAATTTCAGGAGAGGGGCATTGTCAATATTTTTATTTTAGTAAGGCTAGGGTTTGTGCTGTCTCAGGTTTTACACCGGCCTGGCTCTGCTGCAGCAGGACGGAGGGCCGGGTCCGCGAGAGCAGGAGGCAGTGATGTATCTACAGCAGGGTCTGGAACATGTCCTCGCTCAACACTTCACCACGGCAGGGGGCTCTCCAGAGAGGTCTGTGCTCGATTCACCAGCCGCCAAACTGCTCCTCAATCAACCCATCAGTCCTGATTCATAAGGCACTTTTTACAAGGACCATTCCAAGCCACAGAAATCATGTACTGTTTAAAAAACGAATGTGTTTTGTTTGTTTTCAGAGAACACCTAGAGGCGGCAATCCCCCTCTCTGTTACGAACGCGCAATTCCTGAGGGGCTGCCTGAGTCTGGGAGAGTGGCTGAGAAAAGCTCCAGGTCCCGGGAAATCCATGAGCGCCGAGCAGGTCCTTCACATGTCAGTGTGAATCCGTATACCCCTCACCGAGAGGAGAGTCACGCACACTGCATACGTGTTCACTGGTTTTCCTTTTTTTATCGCAGCGTGGCGGATGCTGCAGCGCGGAGTGTGTGTGGGCGGCCATCTCGAGGGGCAGTGGGCCAGCAGCTGGAGTGGGTGCTGCTGGAGGCACACTATTCCCTCCTGGAGGATCTCGTGGCTCAGCCCAGGGGCAGAGAGCACTGGATCGCCAAGCGGTGCCAAGGGTTAACTGCCCTGATAAGACTGACTTCCATTCCCGCCTGCAGAGAGCTCCTAGACATGCAGGAAAAGGTACCCTGTGTCTGACAAACAGCCTGACTAAGGGAGATATTATACTGTAGTGTGTACACATATCCAGGACATAGAAGTCAGATGCCAACACGCAGATGTTAGGAGTACAGAGTACAGAGTACAAATCTAGTGGCTGCTAGACTATTGTTTTCTCATATGGCTGTTAAAGCTCCTGGAGGCTTTGTCAGGGCCTGTGCTTGCAGATTAAATAGTCATCCTGTGGCATGAATCGTCTTCATCTCAACAGGTCTGCCAGTTAGGAGTCCGTGCCACTCCCTGCAGCAGTCACGCTCTGTACCTCCTGGGTGCAGCACAGCTGGCTCAATACGATAACAACCCCGACTCCAAGGACAGCCCACGTGTGCTCGGCGAGGCCCGCCTCAGTTTCCGAGCCAGCATTGACCTTGAGGACATGCCAGATTCTGGACCTCCCCCGACACAATTAGCAAGTAAGCGGGATATGGGCTTGGCACAGCTTGAACACTTCTTGTGTTATATTAGACAACTGTAGCACTGATGTGGAGTAACTGCACAGCCACAGTTATTTTGGCTCGGTCTTAAAGCAGAGAAGAACATCCCATTCACTGCTGACACGTCAACAGAAAATATTATTTTTTAAAACAGGCCAGAAGTGGTGGCAGGACCAGGTAGAGAGAGAGAAAGAGAAGGGGAAAGCTACTGAGCCGTCACTCAATGTAACAGCGCCCGCAGGGAGAGGAACAGCCCGGGGGAGAGGGGCAGCAGCTAGACAGCGGGCCGCAATGCCAGCAAAAGCCCCTGGCGCCCGTCCAGGAGGGACTCCCTCGCCAAGAGCTGTGCCCACTGCCCAACCCAGCGCTGCCACTGCTCCTGCTGCAAGGTCACAGGCCAACACAAGCACACTGTCCAGACTGCGGAATAGGACACGTACATAAGAAACTGCTGCAGCTTGTTAGTTGCTAGTTTAAGTTCCCCTACTTGTGTATCTACATAATCCAAAGGACTTTTGCTATGTTTCATGTCAGAAAACATGCCCCAATGACATCTCCCTGGAATGTGACATTCCAGGGAGATGTCAATGGGTCATGTTTTCTGACATAAAACATAGCAATTCTTACGATGCTGTAGTTTTGCAAGTACACAGTCAACAGACATCCACAGCTGCACGAGAAGTAACCACCAGACCTTCCCTTTCACTTCCCTTTTAACACCGCTGTTTGAACAGAGGGCATTTTTAGATCTTTTTTGATAAATGTCTATATATAGTATTTAAATGAATGTGTATTTTGTAACTCATTTCCAAGAAGCTCATAAATGAAAGCATATTTTGTGATTAAACCACCGTTAGGGGGTGACACATTTTTCCAGTAATTTCTCTCACTGTAAGCACTGTATATTTGGTGATGAGCTTTAGCCGTCTTTTCTGCTACTTCTCCACTAGGGGGCGAGCTGGTGCAGCAACTCCAACCAAGTCAACGGGGCCAAACTCATCTCCCAGTAAAACCTCAAAAACACAAGTCATACCCAGGAAGTCAGACAAAGCAGACTGCTGTCAAACTCCAATAAAACCAGCGACCAGTGAAGGTGATCAGTTTACTGATAATAATGTTAACACACAACAAACATTATGTCTATATATCAATAGCAAGGCTTTCATATTGCCACTGAAGAATGGTATACATAGATTTCATTGTACTGAACTTAGTTTTGTAGTTTTCTTTCATGAAATACCTGTCAGTGCCAGTGAACTGCTTGAATGATGGCCACGGTTCTTATTTTTATATATTGCAGACCTTCCAGAGCATAAGGCCACAAGTGCCGTCAATATACCCGTTTCAGTAAACCGAAGATCACACACCCCCCGGCTGGGTCTCGCCCGCGCTCTTTCCCGGACTGAAGACACCCAAGGCCAGGCCTGCCAGCTCTATGAAGAAGTCATTACAATGGCCCCAGAGGCAAGCACCGGGTTTCCAGAGAACCTACACAATATCAGACAAACCTCAGGAAGGACACCATTGTATTTTGGCAACCATCATCTTTATTTTAGCCATCTATGAGCCTACTATAAAGCCCTGCTGGTCACTCAGATTATTGAAAGGAGATAAACCACATCAATGCATTTCTTTTTTAGGTTCACGATGCCTACATCGAGCTCGCTGACCTGCTGATGAAGTCTGATCCTCTGGCCGCCGTGGAAATATACTGCAGGTTTCCTCTGAAAGCTGCCGCGGAGCAGACCTTCGACGATGCCTTCATTACAGGAGAGATCGTGAGGATTCTTATGAAACAAGAGTTGTTTGATCATCCAAACTTGGCTTCAAACTTCATTGCGTATGGAAAGGTCATGGGACTACGTATGTACTACTTAAATCTGAGATGCTTAACCCAAGTAAATTACTATAATTGCAACAAATAATAAGGCTAATTACTTAATAGTTGCTTTCTCTCGATCTACAGTAATTCAACTTGATAAAATCCATGTTTGAATACTGTTTTAAATGTATACACTTTTGAAAGCAATGTAGTTTCCTCTCCAATGTATATGGCTATTAAAATAATGTATTTTTAAAATCATCTTCAAAAACTGAAAATACAGCATCAGAAGTTTTGGTAATCTTCTAAAACAAATGGAGAAATCCCTGCGTCTATTCATGTAATCCAATTCCAGAATATGTGTGACTAGGGTTCATATTTCCACATCTTCAAAACATTTTAATCAAATGCATATTTGAAAGGAAGCACAACTGAATGTGGAATTTAAACTGAATTTGTGGTTTTGTGTTTTGTAGGATGCCTGGAAAAATACATTAGTGTTCTTGAAGAGAAATACAAAACAAATCTCTTGAAGACCATTTATGCAGGCATCTACGATAAAGCCGTCGAAGACAAGGACCTTCAGGAGTTTTTTCGATTCAAATGCTGGTTCTAAGCAAATCTGAATTTGTGTCTTGGTATGCAAATGCTTTTGGATTAAAAACAGGAAACTGTACAAAGTATGTTAACAACTGTTTTGTAGTGGGACATTTTACCTTTATTTTCTTGATATTGTTCATGTTTTCATGTTGTTAATTTTTGTTTTGTTTGTAACGCAATCGTTAGTTTGTACTTCTTTCTTCATATCAGTGGGATACTTTATTAGTTTCGTAGAGATATATATAGCTACTGTCATTTCAAGAGAAACCACCCTACCCCCCCAAAAAAAATTAACTTTTTTTTTTTTTAAATACATGTTTTTAATACAAATCAGAATATAACATCATAAAGATGAATCAGGTATTTAGATTGTGTCATATTTATGCACTATACAATAATCTGCTTTTGCTTGGATCACATACCATACCTCACTGCTTCAGACAAAATAACTTCTGAAAGGAGATCTACCATCTGGATGAAATATGAGGAAGTACAGAAGCGATGCACTGAGACGATAATACCAACGTGCTGCTCAGTGACCTTTGAGAAGACTTTTCTCGGCACAAATGAAAAACATTTCCACAGAAATGTATGCAAAAGCCAAGAAATGCAGTGGTGAGAATCAAGTTAGCAGAAACTACTTTACTGGACTGATAAAACCTATGTGTTTATTTATAACATTTCTCCTTGTAAAAATTATAAAGATATGTTTAAAAAGCCTCAGATGTTCACCTGCTTTTACTCATGTACACTGTCTGCCTCCTGAAATCAGTTCTAGGTTCTTATAGGTAAGGGACTGTAGCAAGTATACCTTTCTATACTCGGTTTAGTTTGGTAACAATCAGGACTCTCAGGGTCTGGTCGAAGGCCGAGCACACACACAGACCCTGCTTGTCGGGACTCCAGTCCAGGCTGGCGATGGGCTGCGTGGACAACGTGACGTTCTGGAGGAGGCTGACCGACCCTGCCACTCCCATATCCACATCGTTGGCATCCTTCTTAATTCTCTGAGCCGGGTACTCACTGAAATAAACACAGGGTTAAGAAATATTAGATTCATTTCTTTCACGTTTTGAGAACAGAAACTGCAATTCTTGCCATAACATTACACAGTGAAACAACATCTAGAAGCTAAAGCAGACAACACTGATAGTTTCATGTGCACACACTGGATAGATCACTACTTACTATTTCCAGAGATGCAAGTTCCCTGCTCCCCCTGCTGTCATGAAGATGTCTCTGTTTTGTGGCAAGTGTCGTACTTGCCAGACTGTAGATTTATGGGCCTATCAAGGACAACATGAGTATAAATTCAGAGGAATATTCAAGCATTTCACAATGTGTGTGTAACATGCTTCAAAAATATTATACAAACTACAAGTGCTCCTGTCCCCTCCCATCCTCTCCCCTCCACCCACTCACTGCACTTGCTCAGTCTTCAAACACTGAGAAAACACTTCTGAACATACAGACCCTGTTTCTTCTAAATATACTAACATAACACAACCCAGGGACTGGCAAAGCTAAAAATGCATTTCATTTTCATAAAGGAACTGTACAGGCTAGTGTTCCAGTTGAGCATGTAAATGTGCTCTTTGGCCAACATTCCCATGGTCATCAGCATGTAAAGCAAACAGCCTGCAAATATTTCCAGCTGTGAAAACTGAAAAAAAAGCACCTTCTATATGTGAACAAGAAAAATAACCATTAACACATTTTCCAAACAGGAAAGCCAAGAATCTCTCTCCAGTTAATTACCTTTTCAGAGACGGAAGCAAAACCTTTTGTGGGGTGTTGGGTTCTCATGTCAAAAACATGAAATTTTCCTTCTAATGATGTGGCAACCAGCTTATTCATATTAATATCTTTTCTATCAAATTCAACACAGCACACCTGCAAATAAAAGCAATCAAATTTAGTATAACTATTGTCTTAATACTACTGTAACATAAATGCTACAAATTAACTTACAAAAAATGTCATTTCATCTTCATATATACACGTATATATGTGTGTGTGTATAACTTTTCCTGTAACACTACTGAATAATAAAACCAAATACTTTGATCATAAAATGTTAGAAACTGCTACTATACTTTACCCCATTTTTGATGTTTGTTTCCCATCTTAGTGACATATTCCTTAGATCAAAAAGTTTAATATCTCCATTATCATATCCAGCACACACACAGCGGTCCTGATCATTGAAAGCATGACCTAATTAAAAGCAGAATACACAAGTTAGAATAAGGATAGGAAGGGAATAAAAACAATTGTTAAGAACAGTACGTGTCAAAACGTGTTATTTTTAATTAAATATATGTAATCCTTTAACATCTACCCAAACTGCTTTATAACAATGATCTCATTCTCATTATTTTAACATGACACGTATATAGAATAGAACATTTATCTCAGCTCACACGGCTGTCTGTATTCTTCACCTGATTTTATATACTTGTGTGTATAAATAGTATTTACACCCTATGTACTGTAAATGCATCTTTTAATAAATTTTCTTCGATTAAAATTCAGATTTCATCTCAAAAGGCACTTTGAACAAGCAAATGGAGAGCCCACAGACAAAAGTGCACTTGCTGACTCATCTAATTAAACATTGCTGCAAAATTATATAATATCAATGATCTGGATACGAAAGCAAAGTTAACCTACAAATCTGTTTTTATTTTACAATGTATTAAATGAGGGGGGGTGAAACAGGTTTTGTTTTGGTATAGGGCCTTGACAATGTTTAATTTGAGTCCATAACATCCAAAGGTTTTGTTAAATAGGATATAAAAATGTAATTAGGTCAACTTTTCTGAGGCGTACCAAATGCTACAGTCCAGCAGTCTCGCTTCGCTTCCCCTTCGGTTGGTTCCATGTTGGCAACTGGGGTATCTTTCTGTCTCGGGTCCCAGACCTTCACCGTTCCTGCGCATCAGTCAGAAGAACAGGAAAAAAGATTTTACAATTTGTATAAAGAGAAAAGTATCTGGCATTAGTTGTACCCAATTGTAAATAACAAATCGTTAAGAAATCAAACTTATTCACCATCTCTGCTTCCTGTCACAATTTCTGGGGCTCCCTCCCCAATTCCCAGGCCTCCTACACCATCAATGGTGTTCACAATTTCCTTGTGAGCTTTTACAGAGTAAACTGGCAGATCTGGGGCTTCGAGGTTCCTACAAACAGATTTCAAATTAATTGAATACAAACTTAAGCATGCAATATAATGCTTCTTTCGCAAGAGCAAAATACAATTTAAAAAGATGCATCCTACTACAGTGTACTAGTACTCATTAATAATAGCTATGCATATCATTTCCACTGTTCCTTCAAACAGGACAACACCACCTTTCATCTACTTAATCAAAATAAGACGTTTTAATCATATTTACCATACATTGAGGTTGCCACCGAAATCCCCAGTGGCTAGATGCCTCTGTTGCAAAGAAGTGGCCCCAAATGTTCCACACTTAATCGGCTTGTCTTTTTCAATCTGTCAAAACATAAAATCAGATCAAACCTAGGCAAAACAGCAGATAAGTAGTTAAGATACAGCATCTCCAATAAAACATACTTCAGCATTTCTGGGTCACTTGATGCCTGTCATTGCAAAGCATGTTCAGGTGTATAAAAGTTGCAAATGGATTCAACCGTCACTCAAAACAAATCCATCCACCCTTATGATAAGTACTATGTCGTATTTTACGCTTCTAATTCCCTGCAAAAACATTTACATAGTTGTAATAAAGTGACACAGAGGGGAGGCTGCGTGAAGGTTTGGCCATGTTTGAAGCTCACAACTGGCAATGCTATGGTAACAGTCCAGCCCAGTAGTATTTTCTAGAAACACATTGTACTTTTACAGTAACAACACATAAAATAACACATGACAGAGAAAAACAGAGCAGATTATCCACACCTCTTTAACCATCTGCAGCTCTCCGTGTTGGACCTCGTAGATCTGCATCACCCCGGACCCCCTGGCGAAGTTGCCCATGCACACGAACTTGGCGCTGCAGGGGATCCATTTGCAGTCGAAGAGGGTGTAGTTGAGGCTCTTCTGGATGTGCGAGATAATCTGCGGCTTCTCCAGAGGGCTCGACATTGTTTATTTGTAACGTATATTGAACAAATATTAATACACTAAGGAAAATATACACACACACAACGTCTGAACGACTAATTGAGGGTTCACCCTGACTCTGCCAAACTGTTCTAGCAATAACCAACTCAAAACACAGCTTCAGGACCCCACAAGCTCCAGGGTGTGGCTTATTCACTGCCTGTAATGTAGGACTGTAGACGCAATACTAGGCTATTAAAAATGATAATATGTGGTATAATCATTTAATTAAAACGTGTTGTATTTTTTACAGAAATATAACAAAGTTAGTATGGTTATCTTACTTTTAAATAAGTACCATGTGTGATATATCAATAATAAAATTAATAATCCAATAGATTATTCTACAGAGCAATTAGTCCTATTTAAAAAAAAAAAAATCCAAGAATGGAACGAATTTATAATATGGGCTTGTTGTTATCGGTTTTGTTTTGTACCATGTAACCTTTGGGTCCTAAACAGGTAGTGACGTAACGTGAAAGTCGTCTATTTACATTCATGAAGGAGTGCTCCGGTTGGCACATTGAAAGGTCCTTTTACAAGATGGTGTCCGTACACACGTGTTGTGGAAGCCAGTGTGTCTGAAAATCGGACGGACGTTCAGCAAAGTCTAGGGTCAAATACAGTTAATCATGGAAACCGAAAACACAGTAAGCGAAGCAAGCGCCGGTGCGGAGCGTCCAACCAACACGGATGAGTTTAAAAAAGTGAAATCCAAAAAAAGCAGCCGTAAGCGTAAAGTAGAGGACGGGGCAATGGACACAGAGCAACCAGTCGCCCGCAAGAGGCCCGAATTCCCACCTATATCAGGGGACAAGCTTAAGGTAAACGTTGTCAAACCGTTATATTTAATTTAACAACACGTCAATTATAAAATGTAATACTGTGGTAGATGGATTGATGGGGGGGGTGAAGTCCTGTCGAGGTCCATTTTGCATGTATGTTGGCTAGACCGCTTCAGTCGAGATCTACCATTCACAAATCACCTTATATAGATTTTAATGTGTAATGTATATTGTTTTATTCAGGGAGGATCGGATGAAATGCGAAAAGTCCCCGTCCCATCGCACCGGTACACCCCTCTGAAGGAGAACTGGCTGAAGATTTTCACTCCCATCGTGGAGCATTTGCATCTCCAAGTCCGATTCAACCTGAAAACGAGAAACGTGGAAATCAAAGTAAGTCTGGTTTTGTCAACCGTTAGAAATAACCCTGGCAAATCTAGACTGAGGTTGACCATGTTATGTTTGTAAAATGCAGAGGAATTCTAGAGCGCAGAATTGTGTTGGACATTCTAGAACATCTTGAATCTTAGGACTTCTATGAATAATTATACTGTAAATACATATTTCAGATTGTCTCTCTTAATACTTTTCCCCACCAGACCTGTAAAGAAACTGAAGATATAAGCTCACTTACCAGAGCCACAGATTTTGTGAAAGCCTTCGTTCTAGGATTTCAAGTGGAGGTGAGTTTCATCCCCTCGGACTCTTTTCACAGGCATAATGGAAATCTGATTTCTCTCTCTCACACAGCAGATGAAAACATCAATTCTGTATTTCTGTATCACGGCAAAGCATATTGATCATGCTGGTTAATATGAGTTTATGATTTTGTGGTTGTATTTTGCATGTCATCTTTTGCTGATGGCACTGCGTGGAGCTTTCCCCCAGATAGAGGTGAATTTGGGACAGAGGACAGGGATCAGTATCAGGCCATGCCCTTTGACCCCAGTTCTGTCACTGGCTCTCAGGCGTTTGTTTAATTGCCACAAAACACTACAAGTGCTGTATTGAAGTACTGAACATTGTTTTTCATATGTTGACAGGATGCTCTAGCTCTCATCAGATTGGACGAGCTGTTTCTAGAAACCTTTGATGTCACCGATGGTAAGTATTGTGTTGATGTTAACAAACCCAGGGCGATGTGCTATTTATTATGTTAAAAACTGCTTTAGGGAAATTACCAGCATGTGGTAGTGTATAACATTTGAATATTGTAGCCTGGATGATTGAATACATTGAAATGGAAGCTACGCCTGTGATTAGTTGTTCTGTCTATTCCTGCTTTTCTCAACTTACTTTGGATGAGGTCCAGTTCTGGCAAAATCTTCTTCAGCCTGTGTGGTAAATTGAATTGTTCTGGGTTTTTCCACAATGTATATGGTACTGTCCCACCCAGCTTGTTAACTAGCTGTTAGTCTGAAAGGAGGGGATGCTTTACAAGGCGTACAAGCAGGGTTCATTCTGGCATCAGTGCACCTGTTCACTTGTATATCTGTGGCAAGCAAAGCAGTGTCTGTGCTCTTTCCATTAAGTCACTTCTAGTGTCCAAATAATCTTCAGCTGTGTATCCTCTGTGCGGCCTGTTAATAGACATTGACAGGGCTCGAACCATGCTAAGAATAGGAGTACAATTCTCTACATAGGGTGCCTTTTATAGTAAGATCTAAGAAAAATGCACACTTACATACTGAAAAGGAATTGTCCAGAATGTCTTGATCTGGTTTCATTTTGGTTAACTTTTTTTTCTTCTTTTTTTAAAGTTAAACCATTGAAAGGAGATCATCTTTCCAGAGCAATAGGCAGAATAGCAGGCAAAGGAGGAAAAACTAAATTCACAATTGAAAATGTGACCAGAACAAGAATTGTCCTAGCGGATACGTAAGTACTGGAGTTTCACACACTTTGATTTGTGAGGAAGGCATGACTAGATTTGAAAAGCCTTTTTACATTATATTCCCCAGAAATCAGTTATTCATTTTCCAAATGTTCTTGTGTATAGTTTTAGAATTCATTTTGAACAATTTGTTCTTTCCACCTACAGAAAAATACACATATTAGGATCCTTCCAGAACATTAAGATGGCACGGACGGCTATATGCAATTTAATCTTGGGTAAGTCCCCTTTTATGTAGGCAATACAGATTTACATATGGCTATAGGCAATGTGTGTTGCAGTTTCCCTCTCTGTCCTGTACAAAGCAGTTCAGTGTTTTTATTAAGCAATTTCATGCAGTCTTTCCCCACATCTTTCAATGATCCTGTTATTGTTGCATCTGTGATATTTGCACAGCACTGATCAGTATATTCTCAGTTTAATAGCTTTCAAATGCTTTTTACACATCTACATCCCCGGCTTGTATATTATGAGGCATCCAATTACAGAATGGTCTTTCGTTTGCTTCCCTGCAGGAAGCCCACCATCTAAAGTTTACGGGAACATCCGAGCGGTGGCCAGCCGAGTCGCAGAGCGGTTTTAAAGAGGACCGTGATGTAAACGCACTTGCCTGGTTTAACCCTGGAACACCAAGCCTGTTGGACAGAGGACTGTTGGGATGGGACATGGAATCGGTTTAATTTAAGATCTCCAACAATTGTACATAACTTTCTGTAACTATGAATTTCTATAAAAGTTATTGGCAACTTGAAATATTACTGGCATATTGCAATAAACTGTAAAGATCAAGGTGGGCTTGTTCAACACCTAGTACCAAAGGTGGAGTGCCATTTTATTGTGGAATAAAATTACACCAACTGAATGACACTGGAAGTGAAATTAAATCAAAAAGTAAAATACATTTTGGGTTTAGCAGCTTAGACTGAACAGTTTCAGCTCTTCTGTATTACTCACTAAACAAAGTCTGCAAATGATCATCACATCAATAACAAGTTTCAAAGGTTTTATTTTCATACAGTATGAAGTTTCCAATAGTTCCCACAGCATATGATGCAGCATGCAGAGAAGAAATAAAAACCTAAACATTCAACTTTAACCATTTTCCCACACCAACTAAAAGAACTCAACCCCTCCAAAAAGGAGTGAATGTTTAGCACTAAAGTCTAGAAATGCAGCCAAAATAACACACTAGCAACACAGAGAGGAGAGAGCTGTAACGAAATGTCTAACAATACTTATGTACAAAAAAAAAAAAAAATTTAAATCAAAAATAAATCCACAAACTGTTTCCCCTTGAAGCAGAGCACGTGGCAGTTGACACTGGAACAGATATGAAAGTTTGCTGTAAATTCGAGCAATGCACTGATCCAGAAGATAAGTTACATGTAGTGGAGTTTCTTCTGTTAACATTTACCAAAGTTTGGCAACTTTTTTTTTTTATTTATTTATTTATAATATATGAACATTACAATTAATGTAAACAAGAGGAACATTTCAAAATTGATCTACATGCAAAAAAACTCCATGTCATGCAAGGACACCAAGCACCTGGATCTCTTACAGACAGAGCCCGTGGTCGTGCAGCACTCAATTGAAGAACAGCGAAGGCAGGGAGGTGCTTGTGGTCTAAAGTCTGAAGTGGAACCTGCCTTTTGAGCAATCAGTCAGTAAGCGTAACTACACAACGAGGAAGCCAAATCCCACACCAAGGAAGTTTCAGTTTTGATTAGTTTTTCTCCCAGCCAATTATACCCTCTCAGAAACAAAGGAAGGGATGATGGAAAGGGGAATAAAGCTAACTTTTATTAATGCACACCCTCAAACTCACAAATAAATCCATCACACACGTAACACTAATACAGGTAGAGTAACTAGCTTTATAATAATAATTTAAAAAAAATCCACATAAAGGGCACTGAAAAGTAACTCGGAGGTATAAATTTAGCTAAAAGTAAAGTTTTCCTCCCCGTTAAAAAAAAAAAAAATGGTAAAAGGTCAACAAAATTTATCCCTCATTTACCTAATATACATATAAATCGGTAAAAAAATTACCTTTTTTTATTCATTTATTTTTATGCTGCCTGCAGTAAATTTTGTAAATGTAACACTATAAAGCAAGATGTGTTTCTCACCTATATTCACAAGTTATAAACTATTCATATGCATGACACTTCAATCATTGAGTTTTTAGAATATATATATATATATATAGCTAATTAAATCAGAATAAAACAATTCAAAACATGGTTTACCTTCACAGCTATTTAAAAGGTAATAAAAATACAAAATACATTAAAATGTTCCAACTGATTTAATAGAAATGTGTTTAATTAATGTAATTGATTTGTTTACTTAGGGGATGGATGGATGCAAACTGTTCACAAATTGACCAGGATAACACAATGACCT